>NC_091589.1:8001077-8003577 GCF_042767895.1 Penaeus vannamei
AGTAGTTATTCACTTATAAGACAGCTAAAAAAAAAGAAAAAAGCACTTATAGATATATAAGTAGTCATTCACTTATAAGACTTAGCTAAAAAAAAAGAAAATAAAACACTTATAGATATATAAGTAGTCATTCACTTCATAAGACTTAGCTAAAAAAAAAGAAAAAAAAAAAAAAAAAAAACGCACTTATAGATATATAAGTAGTCATTCACTTCACAAGACTTAGCTAAAAAAAAAAAAAAAAACGCACTTATAGATATATAAGTAGTCATTCACTTCACAAGACTTAGCTAAAAAAAAAAAAAAAAAGTACTTATAGATATATAAGTAGTCATTCACTTCATAAGACTACGCTCAGAAAATGTATGAAAAGAATGCACGTATAGATGTATAAATACAGTCATTCATATGTACATACAAAGGCATAGACACGGATACAGACGCACGTACACATAAAAACACACACACACACACACACACACACACACGCATATACACACATCCACACACACACACACACACACACACATACACAAACACACACACACTCACACACAATACACACGCACATATATGTATATATACATACATATATGTATGGCAGACAGGTAGATAGACATACAAATAAAAATAAAAGAGTATATACGTTCTAAATCCTTTTCGTCTACCGTAAATATGCAAAAAAATCAAAGAAGAAGAAGAAGAAGAAGAAGAAGAAGAAGGAAAAAGACAAGAATAAGGAAAAGAAATTTGAAGAAATTGTCCGCCAGTCACAAGACCCGCCGCACCGTACCCTCCCCCCACGGGATAAAAACAATGACATTTTCCTGAAGGTGACTGACTATAGAGCTTAGGACCAAAATAGGTGATTTAATCTGACTCTTGCGCTCGCTCTTTCTCTTTTTATCTTCCTTTTTTTTATCTTTCTCTTTCTTTCTGGTTCTTTCTCTCTTTTTCAGCTTTTTTTTCTCTCTTTCTCGCTCTAACTGTCTCTCTCTCTCTCTCTATCTCCCCCTCCTCTCTCTCTCTCTCTCTATCCCTCTCTCTCTCTCCCTCCCCCACTCTCTCTCTATTTCTCTCTCCCACCCTCCACCTCCCTCTTTCATCCACGCACACTCTATACATACCTACGAAAAATTCCGAATTTTTCCTCTGCCGAAACTCTTACCTGCAAAAAAGGGAAATAGTAATTAATAATCATATAAACAGTTATCGAGATTCTCTATTTCAATGTATAATTCAAAACTGATAAATACAATAACAACTGATAAAAAACAATAACAACAACAACAACACTAATGATGATGATGATGATAACAACAACAAAAACAAACAATAACAAAATTATAATAAGAAGAGAAAGAAGGATGAGAAGGAAAGAAAGAGAAATGGGGCAGACGAAGAAGAAAAAGAGGAAGAGGAAGATGAGGAAAAATAATTAGAAAAAAGTAGAAGTAGAAGCAAAAGAAGGAGAAGGAGAGAAAAACAACAACAACAAAACAAAACAATAGAAGTAGAAGAAAAAGCAAAACAAAAAATAGGAGAATTAGACATAACACAACAATAGAAGAAGAAGAAGAAGAAGAAAAACACACACACACAACAGAAATAAAAAAGGAAATGAAAAAAAAAGAAAAAAAAAAATGAAAACCAGTTTTGCGTTCTGCTATTTCCGGGTCGAATTCCTGCGTTTCCCTCTATGGCTTTTCAGCTAAATATGCAAAATTATTATTTTTTAAATTTGTAATTCCTATAATGACTTTTTCTTTCTTCCTGCTTATCGATATTCGTTATGTATTTGTCATTTCGTTATTTCTTTCTTTCGGATTTTCTCTTCTTTTTTTGTTCTTACTAGCAATTCTTCGTCTCTTTTTTCTTCTTCTTTCTCTCATACCTTTTCTATATCATTAATACCGTTCATATATATATATATATATATATATATATATATATATATATATATATATATATGTATGTATGTATGTATGTATGTACATATGTATATACACATATACATATATATCTATATACTTGCCATCATGAATACGATTCATATCTATATCTATATCTATATCTATATCTATATCTATCTATCTATATATATATATATATACACACACACACACACACACACACACTCACACACACACATACGCATATATACATATATATATATGAATATATATATATATATATATATATATATATATATATATATGAAAATAAATATATATATATATATATATATATATATATATATATATATATAAATATATATATATATATATATAAATATATATATATAAATATATAAATAAATAAATATATATATATATATATATATATATATATATATATATATATATATATATATATATATATTTATTTATATGTATATAAATATATATATATAAATATATATATATATATATATATATATATATATATATAAATAAATAAATATAAATATATATATATATATATATATATATATATATAT
>NC_091589.1:8018577-8026077 GCF_042767895.1 Penaeus vannamei
ACAAACATGGCGCTATCGGAGTGAGGTCCCGGGAATCACACGAACATTCTCATCCATATTACGTTATTTTAAAGAAATATGATGATGTATATTGTATATACGAATGTTCTATAAATATTAACTTATGTTTCCATTCACTCACCCTCTCTAATCTATTAATAGCACAAGATCAAGTCGGAAATTAGTCAGACGGAAACGGATATATTCTTCGCTGTGGCATACTTTGTTTCAATTCCATTTGTTACAGTGGATATATTCTTCGCTGTGACATACTTTCTGTTTTATTTTGCCTTCTGAATCTATCCCCCTGTGTGCAAGGAATGGCCGGGGTTGGGGATGGAGGGGGGTAGGGGGTAGGGGGGTGTCTGTAATTGTGTCTAAGGAAATAAGATTCAATGAGCGGGGGGGGAGGGAAGGGAGGGGGAGAGGGAGGGGGCGGGGGTGGGTGGGGGGTATGTAAGTGTGTCTAAGGAAATAAAACTCAATGAAAGGAAGGAAAGAAAGGGAAGGGAGGGGGAGAGAGAGGGGGCGGGGGGGTGGGGGTCTATAATTCTGTCTAAGGGAAATAAAACTCAATGAGAGGGGGAAGGGAAGGGAGGGGGAGAGAGAGGGGGCGGGTGGGGGGTAAAGGGTCTGTAATTCTAAGAAAATAAAATTCATTGGGAGGGGGGGAAGGGAAGGGAGGGAGAGAGGGGGGAAGGAAGGGGAGGGGGAGACAGAGAGAGGGGGCGGGTGGGGGGCGTGGTGTCTGTAATTCTATCTAAGGAAATAAAACTCAATGAGAGGGGGAGGGGAGAGAGGGTGGGGAGAGGGGGGGAAAGGAAGGGGAGGGGAAAGAGAGAGAGAGAGAGGGGGGCGAGAGGGGGGGCATCCGTGAGGCAAGAAAGCGGTTCCGTCACGTTAGGAAAGGAAGAGGAGGGGGAGGAGGAGGTAGGAAGGGACGGGTGGGTGTATGAGTGAGGGCGGTGGGCGTATGCCGAGATCCTGCGCTGTGATTGGTCCGTCGGAGACGGAGGATCGCCCAAGCTGCGTTCTGATTGGCTGTTTCCTGGAGGCACGACAGAGGCGAAGGAAATTCTTGCGGTTATAGAAAACGTATGATTATCTTTATTTATTTTTTTTCTTTTTTTTTCTTTTTTTCTTGTTTTTTATTATCTTTATGTATTTATTGCTTGATTGTGTTTATTAGTTTTTTATTTTTATTATCTTTATCTATTGATTGTTTTTATTTTTTTTTTCACTTTTCTTTTTTATTGTTATCATTTATTTGTTTTTTCTTTTTTCTTGTATTATCTTTGTTTATTTATTTTTTGATTATCTTTATTTATTTGTTTTTTCTCTCTTTTCTTGTTGATTATTATCTTTATCTATTTATTTTTTTATTATCTTTATTTACTTGTTTTTTTTTTTCCTTTTTTCTTGTTTTATTCTTTGTGCATGTGTTCGAAGGTGAAGAGAGAATAATTAGATGTAATTACCAAAGCAAAAAAGAAGAGAAAGAGGAAGAATAGGAAAGAGACAGAGAATGAGAGAGAAATGGAGCAAAAGTCAGAGAGAAACAGGAAAATGAAAATGAAAAAGACAGTAGAGAGAAGAGAGGAAAGATAGAAAGAGATAGAGAAAGTGAGAGGAAGAGAGAGAGAGGGAGATAGATAGATAGAGAGAGAGAGAGAGAGAGAGAGAGAGAGAGAGAGAGAGAGAGAGAGAGAGAGAGAGAGAGAGAGAGAGAGAGAGAGAGAGAGAGAGAGAGAGAAATAAAGAGAAAAACTAAAACAAAGAGAAATAAAGAGAGAAAGAAAAAGAAAGAAAAGGAGAAAGACAATAAAGCGATCACGGAAGAAAACCAGAAATGTCAAAACAAAACATAACAAAACAAACAACAAAACACTCCTCATAAACCTCATCTCTCGACCTCATTCTCCCCCGATCCCTCATAACCTCATAACTCTCTCACCGATGACGTCATATCCCTCAAGACACAAAACCCCCGGATGTTATTGCTATTTTCACGAGAAGAACGTCAACATTACCACACTGATGTGATTCACTAACAAAGAAGAAGAAGAAGAAGGAAAAGAAGAAGAAGAAAAAGAAGAAGAAGAAGAAGAAGGAAAAGAAGAAGAAGAAGAAGAAAAGAAGAAGAAGAAGAAGAAGAAGAAGAAGAAGAAGAAGACGAAGAAGAAGAAGACGAAGAAGAAGAAGAAGAAGAAGAAAAGAAGAAGAAGAAGAAGAAGAAGAAGAAGAAGAAAAATTGGTGACTCATTGTGTTATCTTTATCTCCCCCACTATTTTTCCCTCCTCCCTCCCTCCTTCTCATCCCCCACGCAAAATATAAAATATTCGGGAATTCCCTATTTCCTAACACCCTCCTCACCCCTACCCTTCCCCTCTCTCTTTCATCCCTTCCCCCTTCCCCTCACCCCCACCTTTCCCCCATCACCCCCACCCCTCCCCTCCCGATCACCCCTACCCCACCCCTTCCCTCTCCCCATCACCCCACCCCTTCCCCCTCCCCATCACCCCCACCCCCACCTCTTCCCCCTCCCCATCACCCCCCACCTCACCCCTCCCCTTCCCCCGTCCCCATCACCCCCCACCCCATCATCCCCTCCCCCCCATCTCACCCCTTCCCCCCTCTCTCTTCACCTTTAAATGCCCCGGGTATGAAGAACCGGTTTTCGGGTCAGCCTAAAACGCACACTTTCTCCAAGAAATTCCCATTATGGCCACCAATGGGTATCTTTTTCGGGTCTAAAAAGATAGCGTCTTGCTATGAATATATCAGCTGTGTGTACATATGCATAGACGTGCGCGTGTATGTGTATTTGTATTACACGTAGATATGCAAGTGTGCGTGTTGTGTCTGTATGATTGTGTGAGTGTGGAGACGGATGAACAGAAAGACAGATAGATAGAGATAGGGAGCTAGATAGATGAATATAGATGGGAACTAGAAATATAGATAGATAGATAGATAGATGGATGGATGGATGGATGGATGAATAGATGGATGGAGAGAGAGAGAGAGAGAGAGAGAGAGAGAGAGAGAGAGAGAGAGAGAGAGAGAGAGAGAGAGAGAGAGAGAGAGAGAGAGAGAGAGAGAGAAAGAGAGAGAGAGAGAGAGAGAAAGAGAGAGGGAGAGAGACAGAGAGCTAGAGAGAGAAGATAGATAGACAGAGAGAAAAAGAGAGAGAGAGAGAGAGAGACAGAGTGAGATCGAGTGACAGACAGACTGACAGAGAAAATAAAGAATAACACATACAAAGAACAGGTGTCTACAAACAGATGTTCTTCTCTAGGACACAGGTGTGAAATCCAGTACCGAGAATAGGTAATTCCTCCCCCCTCCCCTCCCCCCCAAAAACAGAATAAATGAATAAATAAAATACACGAATAAATGAAAAAAAAAAAAAAATAGGACATCTGACATAAAGGTAAGTTGCGTCATTTTTTAAAATCATAATTGGTGTATTTTATTACAAGGACAGCCACATACGCACATACATACATATATACATACATATATAAATGCATGCAGTACACACATACATCTCTTTGTCTCTGTCTCTTCTTTCTCGCCTCCTCTCCTAACCCCCCCACTTCCTCTTTCTCTCTCTTTCTCTCCCTCTCTCTCTTTCTCTCTCTCTCCCTCTCTCTCTTTCTCTCTCTCTCTCTCTCCCCCCACTCTCTCTCTCTCTCTCTCCCTCTCTCTCTCCCTCTCCCTCTCTGTATGCGTATGTGTATGCGTATGTGTATGTGTATATGTATGTATATACGTATGTGCGTGTGCTTCCGTGTACATTAACGTAAAATGTACGTAAAGCCAGATAAGCAGATTAAGTATACGAGCTGCTATGCCTTTATATCTCAAGATTTATCGTTATATGATCTCGTCATTACGTCAGCTGTTTTATCAATCCATCGTAAATGTGGCATTTTAAAGAGATATTACGTAAGAATGCATAATTGATGATGACATTTCCTTCATACGATTTATATGAATAATATCTACAGGATTGGTAATGGTAATGATGGTGATTGTGGTGGTGGTGGTGATGGTGGTGGTGGTGGTGGTGGTGGTGGTGGTGATGGTGGTGGTGGTGGTGATGATGGTGGTGGAGGTGGTGGTGGTGGAGGTGGTGGTGGTGGTGGAGGTGGTGGTGGTGGTGGAGAGTTGGTGAAGGTGGTGATGATGATGATGATGGTGGTGGTGGTAGTGATGATGATGATGATGATGATGATGATGATGATGATGGTGATGGTGGCAACAACAATCCCCTCTAATAACAACAATAACAACAACAGCAACAATAACAACAAAAGCAACAATACCTACACCATCGCCTACAACAACAATAACAACAACAACAACAACCGCACCCCCGGAGATAACCCAGCCAGAACTACCCCAAGAGAGAATGGATGGGCGCGCTGCTCATTACGAATCTGCGAAGCGCCCAAAATAGTGGGGGAAAAATACACATAGATGGGCGGGGAGGGGAGGGAGGAAGGGAAGGGAGGAGGGAGGAGGGGGGAAGGGGGAGGGGGAGGGAGGGAAGGGGGAGGGAGGGGAGGAGGGGGGAAGGGGGAGGGGAGGGAGGGAAGGGGAGGGAAGGGGGAGGAGGAGGGAGGGAAGGGGGAGGGAAGGGGAGGGAGGGAAGGAGGGAAGGGGGGAGGAGGAGGGAGGGTGGGGAGAGTATAGGGAGGGAGGGAAGGGGGAGGGAGGGAAGGGGAGAGGAGGGAGGGAAGGGGAGAGGAGGGAGGGGAAGGGGGAGGGAGGGAAGGGGGAGGGAGGGAGGGAGGGAGGGGAGGGAGGGAGGGAGGGAGGGAGGGAGGGAGGGAGGGAGGGAAGGGGGAGGGAGGGAGGGGAGAGTATAGGGAGGGAAGGGGGAGGGAGGAGGAGGAGGAGGAGGAGGAGGAGGAGGAGGAGGAGGAGGGAGGGAGGGAAGGGGGGGAGGAGGGAGGGAAGGGAGGGAGGGAAGAGTGGAGGGAAGGGGGAAGGAAGGGGGAGGAGGAGGGAGGAGGAAGAGGAGGAGAGAATAGGGACGGAGGGAAGAGGAGGAGGAGGAGGAGGAAGGAGAGAGGAGGGGGGAGGAGGAGGAGGAGGAGGAGGAGGAGGAGGAGGAGGAGGAGGAGGAGGAGGAGGAGGAGGAGGAGGGAGGGAGGGAGGGAGAGAATAGGGAGGGAAGAGGAAGAGAGAAGAAGGGGGAGGGGAGACGAGGAGAGAAGAAGGGGGAGGGAAGAGGAGGGAGATAAAGGGAGGAGAAGGAGGAGGGAGGGGAGAGAGGAAGACAAGGAGGGAAGAAGAGGAGGAGGAGGAGGAGGAGGAGGAGGAGGAGGAGGAGGAGGAGGAGGAGGGAGGGTAAAGAAGGGGGGGGAAGGGGGGGAGGGGGTATCACGTGAACACCACGCCTTCGCCATGCAGGTTACACAAGCAACATGGCGTCAAGCACATGCCATATTCACATGAACATAGAGGATAAAAATAGCATTTGTGCATACTAATAGTGTATGTATTATGAGTGTAGAGTATGAAAGTGTATACGAGAGTGGGTATGTGTGTTTGTGTGTGTGTTTGTGTATGTGTGCGGCTAGTTGTTGGGTACGCTGAGTATAAATAGATGTTTGTTTGTTTGTATGTGCGCGCGCGAGACGTGGTGTGGTTGTGTAAGTGTGTGTGCGTTCGTATGTGTGTGTGTGTGTGTTTGTATTTGTGTTTGTGTATGTGTATGAATGTGTGTGAGTGTACGTGGGCGTATGTGTGTGCATGAATGTGTGTGAGTGTGCGTGTGCGTATGTGTGTGTATGAATGTGTGTGAGTGTGCGTGTGCGTATGTGTGTGTATGAATGTGTGTGAGTGTGTGTGTGTGTGTGTGTTTGTATTTGTGTTTGTGTGTGTGTATGAATGTGTGTGAGTGTGCGTGGGCGTATGTGTGTGTATGAATGTGTGTGAGTGTGCGTGTGCGTATGTGTGTGCATGAATGTGTGTGAGTGTGCGTGTGCATATGTGTGTGCATGAATGTGTGTGAGTGTGCGTGTACGTATGTGTGTGTATGAATGTGTGAGTGTGCGTGTGCATATGTGTGTATATGTGTGTATGTCGTGTATGCACACTGGCCATCCTGTTTCCTTTTAAAAACAAGTCAACATATCTTATCTAGATGTCGTTTCCCTCATTTCCCAAGAATTCAAAAGGAGATTAGAACGTTTTACCCTAAATCCAGCGAAGAATTAAAAGCAGTCACAAGCATCATTATAAATAAATTTCTTCTTCTTCTTCTTCTTCGTCTTATAGAAGAAAAATCGACTTTTCTTATAAAATATAGAAAAAATAGAATTTTCCTTCTTTTTCTTCTTCTTCTTCTTCCTCCTCCTCCTCCTCCTCTTCTTCATCATCATCTTGATAATCTTCTTCTTCTTCGTCTTCTTATTATTCATCTTTATCTATACCTCCTTCTTCTCCTTCGTCTTCTTCTTCTTTGGATGGTCCCTTATCACAGTGCCGTTATGTCTTCTTTCCTTTTCGTCTTCTCTCACTTCCTCCTCTTTATCTTATTCCATATCTTCTTCCTCTTTCTCCTCTTCATTCTATCCTCTCTCCTTTTCCTCTTTTTCCCACCTCATCCTTTTTGTCTTATCCTATCTCCTCTTACATTCCTCTTCTTCCAATTACTCTCTCTTCTCTTCTCATCCTCACCCTCTCCGTCCTATCCGCATCCTTTTCCTTTTGTTCCATCTCCTGTTTATCTTATCCCCTTTCTCCTCGTCCTCCTCTTTTTCATCCTATTCCCTCTCTTCTTCTTGTTCTTTATCCTATCCTCTCTCTCCACTTCCTCTTTTTCATCCCATTCCCTCTCTTCTTCTCCTTAATCCTCTTCCTCTTCATCCTATCCCTTTTCCTCTTCCTCCGCCCTCTCCTTATTCCTCTTCCTCCTCTTCTCCACCTTACACTTTCCCCTTTTCCTCTTCTCCACTCCCACCTCTTCCTCTTTTATCCTATCCTCTCTCTTCTCCTTCCTCCTCCGTCCTCTCCCTTTTCCTCTTCTCCCTCCCTCCTCCTCCTCTTTTATCCTATCCCCTCTCTTCTCCATCCTCCTCCGTCCTCTCCCTCTTCCTCTTCCTCCTCTTCTCCCCCTTCCTCCTCCTCCTCTTTTATCCTATTCTCTCTCTTCTCCTTCCTCCTTCGTCCTCTCCCTTGTCCTCATCCTAACTGTCCAAGCACCCCCCCCTGCCCTCCCCCTCCCCCCACCTATCCTAACTACCGCCCCGGGGTTAAGAGGTTTTGCTCGCTTGGAAAATCCGTAAAAAGAAAGAAAGAAAGAAAGAAGAAGAATGAGAAGAAGAAGAAGAAGAAGAAGAAGAAGAAGAAGAAGAAGAATGAGAAGGAGAAGGAGAAGGAGAAGAAGAAGAAGAAGAAGAAGAAGAAGAAGAAGAAGAAGAAGAAGAAGAAGAAGAAGAAGAAGAAGAAGAAGGAGGAGAAGAAGAAGAAGAAGGATAAGG
>NC_091589.1:8056077-8068577 GCF_042767895.1 Penaeus vannamei
AATGAATGAAGGAAGAAAGGAAGAAAATAAAAAAATAGAAAGTGAAACAAGATTAGAAAGTGAGGCATCAAGACGACAGAAAGAGAGAAAGAGAGGGAGAAAGGCAAGACAGAATACATAAAGAAAGGAAGAAATGGGATAAAACGAAAGAACAGACAGACAGACAGAAATAAAGTGAAACAAAGAAATCAAGTTAACAAGACGAGAGAGAGACAAGAGCAAGGCACACACCAACGTAGAGAAGGAGAAAGGGAGGAAAGGGAAAAAAATGAAGGAAGGGAGAAAGGGAAAAAAAAAAAATAAATGAACGAAGCGAGAAATGAAAAAAAAAGAATGAACGAAGCGAGAAAAGGCAATAAAAGAGAAAAAAAATGGAGGAAGGGAGAGAAAGAAAATTAGAGAAGGAAACAAGCTACCAAGACGAGAGAAAGAAGAGCAAGACACACATCAACGTAGAGAAGGAGAAAGGGAGAAAAGGGAAAAAAAAGAATGAACGAAGGGAGAAAAGGAAAAAAAAGAATGAACCAAGGGAAAAAAAATCTGGAGGAAGGAAGAGAAAGAGAAAAAGAAAAAAAGAATGAACGAGGCGAGAAAAGAAAAAAAATAAAGAAAAAAAAAACTGGAGGAAGGGAGAGAAAGAGAAACATTAGAGAAGGAAACAAGCTACCAAGACCAGAGAGAAAGAAGAGCAAGACGCACATCAACGTAGAGAAGGAGAAAGGGAGAAAAGAAAAAAAAAAAAAAGAATGAACGAAGCGAAAAAAAAATGAACGAAGGAAAAAAAAAAAACTTGAGGAAGGGAGAGAAAGAGAAAAACTAGAGAAGAGAAGAGAACAAGCTACCAAGACGAAAGACAAAGAAGAGCAAGACACACATCAACGTACAGAAGGAGAAAGGGAGAAAAGAAAAAAAAAAAAGAATGAACGAAGCGAGAAAAAAAATGAACGAAGGAAAAGAAAAACAAAAAAACTTGAGGAAGGGAGAGAAAGAGAAACATTAGAGAAGGAAACAAGCTACCAAGACCAGAGAGAAAGAAGAGCAAGACACACATCAACGTAGTGGAAGAGTAAGGGAGGAAAGAAAGAAAAAAAGAATGAAGGAAGGGAGAAAAGGAAAAAAAATAAAAAGGGGAGGAAGGAAGAAAAGGAAAAAACAAGAATTAAGGAAGGGAGAAAAAAATAAAAAAAATGAACGAAGCGAGAAAATGGAGGAAGGGAGAAAAAAAGGAAAATTAGAGAAGAGAACAAACCACCAAGACGAGAGAGAGAAAGAAGAGAGCAAGACACACATCACAATATTGAAGACAGCATCACCACACACTCAGAGAAAAAGAAAAAAAAAGAATGAACGAAGCGAGAAAAAAAAACAAACAAAAAAACTTGAGGAAGGGATAGAAAGAGAAAAACTAGAGAAGAAAAGAGAACAAGCCACCAAGACGAGAGAGAGAAAGAAGAGAGCAAGACCCAAACCACACTATCGCAGGCAGCATCACCACACCCTCAGCCAAGCGCCTGTCCTCTGCCCGCGCGCCCTCTCCTGGCGGGATGAACCTCAGGACAGGAAACTGCGGGAGGGATTTTAGCCAAGCTGCCATTTCCGGTTCTTGGTTGGCTAAGAGTTTGTTTGTATTTAAGGTGCGATTTTCTTAATGGTGAACGAAGCGAGAAAATAAAAAAAAAATAAAAAAATGAACGAAGCGAGAAAAAAAAACTGGAGAAAGGGATAAAAAGAGGAAAATTAGAGAAGGAAACAAGCTACCAAGACGAGAGAAAAGAGAGCAAGACACACATCAACGTAGAGAAGGAGAAAGGGAGAAAAAAAATGAACGAAGGGAAAAGAGAAAATAAAAAAATAAAAAAAATCAGGAAGGGAGAGAAAGAGAGAGAAAAAAAAGGAAACAAGCTACCAAGACGAGAGAAAAGAGAGCAAGACACACATCAACGTAGAGAAGGAGAAAAGGAGGAAAAGAAAAAAAAAAGAATGAACGAAGCGAGGAAAAAAATGAACGAAGGAAAAAAAAAATGAACGAAGGGAGAGAAAGAGAAAAAAAAGAGGAAACAAGCCACCAAGACGAGAGAGAGAAAGAAGAGAGCAAGACCCACACCACACTATCGCAGGCAGCATCACCACACCCTCAGCCAAGCGCCTGTCCTCTGCCCGCGCGCCCTCTCCTGGCGGGATGAACCTCAGGACAGGAAACTGCGGGAGGGATTTTAGCCAAGCTGCCATTTCCGGTTCTTGGTTGGCTAAGAGTTTGTTTGTATTTAAGGTGCGATTTTCTTAATGGTGAACGAAGCGAGAAAATAAAAAAAAAATAAAAAAATGAACGAAGCGAGAAAAAAAAAACTGGAGGAAGGGATAAAAAGAGGAAAATTAGAGAAGGAAACAAGCTACCAAGACGAGAGAGAAAGAAAAGCAAGACACACATCAACGTAGAGAAGGAGAAAGGGAGAAAAGGAAAAAAAAAAGAATGAACGAAGCGAGAAAAAAAAAATGAACGAAGGGAAAAGAAAAAAAAAAAAAAAAAAATGGAGGAAGGGAGAGAAAGAGAAAAACTAGAGAAGAAAAGAGAACAAGCCACCAAGACGAGAGAGAGAAAGAAGAGAGCAAGACCCACACCACACTATCGCGGGCAGCATCACCACACCCTCAGCCAAGCGCCTGTCCTCTGCCCGCGCGCCCTCTCCTGGCGGGATGAACCTCAGGACAGGAAACTGCGGGAGGGATTTTAGCCAAGCTGCCATTTCCGGTTCTTGGTTGGCTAAGAGTTTGTTTGTATTTAAGGTGCGGTTTTTTTTTTAATGGTGAACGAAGCGAGAAAATAAAAAAAAAATAAAAAAATGAACGAAGCGAGAAAAAAAAACTGGAGGAAGGGAGAAAAAGAGAAAAATTAGAGAAGAAAAGAGAACAAGCCACCAAGACGAGAGAGAGAAAGAAGAGAGCAAGACCCACACCACACTATCGCAGACAGCATCACCACACACTCAGAGAAAAAGAAAAAAAAGAATGAACGAAGCGAGAAAAAAAAACAAACAAAAAAACTGGAGGAAGGGAGAGAAAGAGAAAAACTACCAAGACGAGAGAGAAAGAAGAGAGCAAGACACACATCAACGTAGAGAAGGAGGAAGGGAGAAAAGGAAAAAAAAAAAGAATGAACGAAGCGAAAAAAAAATGAACGAAGGAAAACAAAAAAACTGGAGGAAGGGAGAGAAAGAGGAAAATTAGAGAAGAAAAGAGAACAAGCCACCAAGACGAGAGAGAGAAAGAAGAGAGCAAGACCCACACCACACTATCGCAGACAGCATCACCACACACACAGAGAAAAAGAAAAAAAAGAATGAACGAAGCAAGAAAAGAAAAAAAAAAAAAAAAGTGGAGGAAGGGAGAGAAAGAGAAAAACTAGAGAAGAAAAGAGAACAAGCTGCCAAGACGAGAGAGAAAGAAGAGCAAGACACACATCAACGAAGAGAAGGAGAAAGGGAGGAAAAAAAAAAAAAAAGAATGAACGAAGCGAGAAAAAAAATGAACGAAGGAAAAAAAAAAAAAAAACTGGAGGAAGGGAGAGAAAGAGAAAAACTAGAGAAGAAAAGAGAGAAAGAAAAAAAATTAGAGAAGGAAACAAGCCACCAAGACGAGAGAGAGAAAGAAGAGAGCAAGACCCACACCACACTATCGCAGGCAGCATCACCACACCCTCAGCCAAGCGCCTGTCCTCTGCCCGCGCGCCCTCTCCTGGCGGGATGAACCTCAGGACAGGAAACTGCGGGAGGGATTTTAGCCAAGCTGCCATTTCCGGTTCTTGGTTGGCTAAGAGTTTGTTTGTATTTAAGGTGCGATTTTTTTTTTAATGGTGGGATTTTTTTTTGTTTTTTGTTTATTTTTTTGGAATGGTGGAATGTTTTTTTCTTATTTTTTTTTGTTTTTTGTTTATTTTTTGAATGGTGTCATTTCTCCTTTTCTTGTTTTTTTCCCTCCTAAGGTGCCTTTTTTTTTACTTTCTTTTTTTATTGTTTCATTTCTGCTTCTTTCTTGGCTAAAAGTTTTATTTTTTTCTAAGGTGTAAATGTTTTTTCTTGACTTTTTTTTTGGTTTGAATGGTGCCATTTCTTCTTTTCTTGTTTTTTCTCTAAGGCGCCATTGTTTTACTTTCTCTTTTATTGTTTCATTTCTTCTTCTCTCTTGGTTAAAAGTTTGTTTGTATTTGAGGTGCCATTTTCTGCTTCTTCTTGGCTGCTTTTTTTTCAATGGTGCCATTTCTTGTCTTGGCTAAAAGTTCTTTTTTCCAAGGCACTGGAGGAAGGGATAAAAAGAGGAAAATTAGAGAAGGAAACAAGCTACCAAGACGAGAGAGAAAGAAGAGCAAGACACATCAACGTAGAGAAGGAGAAAGGGAGGAAAAGAAAAAGAAAAAAAAGAATGAACGAAGCAAGAAAAGAAAAAAAAAAAAAAACTGGAGGAAGGGAGAGAAAGAGGAAAATTAGAGAAGAGAACAAGCTACCAAGACGAGAGAGAAAGAAGAGAGCAAGACCCACACCACACTATCGCAGGCAGCATCACCACACCCTCAGCCAAGCGCCTGTCCTCTGCCGGCGCGCCCTCTCCTGGCGGGATGAACCTCAGGACAGGAAACTGCGGGAGGGATTTTAGCCAAGCTGCCATTTCCGGTTCTGGCTTGGCTAAGAGTTTGTTTGTATTTAAGGTGCGATTTTTTTTTTAATGGTGGGATTTTTTTCCTTTTTTTTTGTTTTTTGTTTTTGTTTATTTTTTTGGGGAATGGTGCATTTTTTTTCTTATTTTTTTGTTTTTTGTTTATTTGTTTATATTTTGGTGCATTTTTTTTTATTTTTTTATTATTTGTTTATTTTATTTTATTTTTTTTGAATGGTGTCATTTCTTCTTTTCTTGTTTATTTTTTCTCCTGAGGCGCCATTTTTTTTTACTTTCTTTTTTATTGTTTCATTTCTGCTTCTTTCTTGGCTAAAAGTTTTATTTTTTCTAAGGTGTAAATGTTTTTTCTTGACTTTTTTTTTTGGTTTGAATGGTGCCATTTCTTCTTTTCTTGTTTTTCCCCTAAAGCGCCATTGTTTTACTTTCTCTTTTATTGTTTAATTTCTGCTTCTCTCTTGGTTAAAAGTTTGTTTGTATTTGAGGTGCCATTATCTACTTCTTCTTGGCTACTTTTTTTTTTCAATGGTGCCATTTTTTTCTATCTTGGCTAAAAGTTATTATTTTTTTCTATTTTCTAAGGTTTCATTTCTTTTTCTATCTTGGGTATATGTCTTTTTTTTCTAAATTGCCATTTTTTCTTGACTTTTTTCTTGGCTAAAAAGTTTTTATTTTTAAGGTACTATGTTTTTTCTTGGCTACTTTTTTTTTTCTTTTTCGATGGTGCCATTTCTGTTCTCTTGGTATTAAAAAAATAAATGGTGCCATTTCTGTTCTTTTAGCATTTTTTTTTATGGAATGGTGCCATTTTTGGCTTTTTTCAATGGTGCCATATCTGCTCTCTTGGCTTTTTTCAATGGTGCCATATCTGCTCTCTTGGCTTTTTTCAATGGTGCCATATCTGCTCTCTTGGCTTTTTTCAATGGTGCCATATCTGCTCTCTTGGCTTTTTTCAATGGTGCCATATCTGCTCCCTTGGCTTTTTTCAATGGTGCCATATCTGCTCTCTTGGCTTTTTTCAATGGTGCCATATCTGCTCTCTTGGCTTTTTTCAATGGTGCCATATCTGCTCTCTTGGCTTTTTTCAATGGTGCCATATCTGCTCTCTTGGCTTTTTTCAATGGTGCCATATCTGCTCTCTTGGCTTTTTTCAATGGTGCCATATCTGCTCTCTTGGCTTTTTTCAATGGTGCCATATCTGCTCCCTTGGCTTTTTTCAATGGTGCCATATCTGCTCTCTTGGCTTTTTTCAATGGTGCCATATCTGCTCTCTTGGCTTTTTTCAATGGTGCCATATCTGCTCTCTTGGCTTTTTTCAATGGTGCCATATCTGCTCTCTTGGCTTTTTTCAATGGTGCCATATCTGCTCCCTTGGCTTTTTTCAATGGTGCCATATCTGCTCTCTTGGCTTTTTTCAATGGTGCCATATCTGCTCCCTTGGCTTTTTTCAATGGTGCCATATCTGCTCTCTTGGCTTTTTTCAATGGTGCCATATCTGCTCTCTTGGCTTTTTTCAATGGTGCCATATCTGCTCTCTTGGCTTTTTTCAATGGTGCCATATCTGCTCTCTTGGCTTTTTTCAATGGTGCCATATCTGCTCCCTTGGCTTTTTTCAATGGTGCCATATCTGCTCTCTTGGCTTTTTTCAATGGTGCCATATCTGCTCCCTTGGCTTTTTTCAATGGTGCCATATCTGCTCTCTTGGCTTTTTTCAATGGTGCCATATCTGCTCTCTTGGCTTTTTTCAATGGTGCCATATCTGCTCTCTTGGCTTTTTTCAATGGTGCCATATCTGCTCTCTTGGCTTTTTTCAATGGTGCCATATCTGCTCTCTTGGCTTTTTTCAACGGTGCCATATCTGCTCTCTTGGCTTTTTTCAATGGTGCCATATCTGCTCCCTTGGCTTTTTTCAATGGTGCCATATCTGCTCTCTTGGCTTTTTTCAATGGTGCCATATCTGCTCTCTTGGCTTTTTTCAATGGTGCCATATCTGCTCTCTTGGCTTTTTTCAATGGTGCCATATCTGCTCTCTTGGCTTTTTTCAATGGTGCCATATCTGCTCTCTTGGCTTTTTTCAATGGTGCCATATCTGCTCCCTTGGCTTTTTTCAATGGTGCCATATCTGCTCTCTTGGCTTTTTTCAATGGTGCCATATCTGCTCCCTTGGCTTTTTTCAATGGTGCCATATCTGCTCTCTTGGCTTTTTTCAATGGTGCCATATCTGCTCTCTTGGCTTTTTTCAATGGTGCCATATCTGCTCTCTTGGCTTTTTTCAATGGTGCCATATCTGCTCTCTTGGCTTTTTTCAATGGTGCCATATCTGCTCTCTTGGCTTTTTTCAATGGTGCCATATCTGCTCCCTTGGCTTTTTTCAATGGTGCCATATCTGCTCTCTTGGCTTTTTTCAATGGTGCCATATCTGCTCTCTTGGCTTTTTTCAACGGTGCCATATCTGCTCTCTTGGCTTTTTTCAATGGTGCCATATCTGCTCTCTTGGCTTTTTTCAATGGTACCATATCTGCTCTCTTGGCTTTTTTCAATGGTGCCATATCTGCTCTCTTGGCTTTTTTCAATGGTGCCATATCTGCTCTCTTGGCTTTTTTCAATGGTGCCATATCTGCTCCCTTGGCTTTTTTCAATGGTGCCATATCTGCTCTCTTGGCTTTTTTCAATGGTGCCATATCTGCTCTCTTGGCTTTTTTCAACGGTGCCATATCTGCTCTCTTGGCTTTTTTCAATGGTGCCATATCTGCTCTCTTGGCTTTTTTCAATGGTGCCATATCTGCTCTCTTGGCTTTTTTCAATGGTGCCATATCTGCTCTCTTGGCTTTTTTCAATGGTGCCATATCTGCTCCCTTGGCTTTTTTCAATGGTGCCATATCTGCTCTCTTGGCTTTTTTCAATGGTGCCATATCTGCTCTCTTGGCTTTTTTCAATGGTGCCATATCTGCTCTCTTGGCTTTTTTCAATGGTGCCATATCTGCTCTCTTGGCTTTTTTCAATGGTGCCATATCTGCTCCCTTGGCTTTTTTCAATGGTACCATATCTGCTCTCTTGGCTTTTTTCAATGGTACCATATCTGCTCTCTTGGCTTTTTTCAATGGTGCCATATCTGCTCTCTTGGCTTTTTTCAATGGTGCCATATCTGCTCTCTTGGCTTTTTTCAATGGTGCCATATCTGCTCTCTTGGCTTTTTTCAATGGTGCCATATCTGCTCTCTTGGCTTTTTTCAATGGTGCCATATCTGCTCCCTTGGCTTTTTTCAATGGTGCCATATCTGCTCTCTTGGCTTTTTTCAATGGTGCCATATCTGCTCTCTTGGCTTTTTTCAATGGTGCCATATCTGCTCTCTTGGCTTTTTTTCAATGGTGCCATATCTGCTCTCTTGGCTTTTTTCAATGGTGCCATATCTGCTCTCTTGGCTTTTTTCAATGGTACCATATCTGCTCTCTTGGCTTTTTTCAATGGTGCCATATCTGCTCTCTTGGCTTTTTTCAATGGTGCCATATCTGCTCTCTTGGCTTTTTTCAACGGTGCCATATCTGCTCTCTTGGCTTTTTTCAATGGTGCCATATCTGCTCTCTTGGCTTTTTTCAATGGTGCCATATCTGCTCTCTTGGCTTTTTTCAATGGTGCCATATCTGCTCTCTTGGCTTTTTTCAATGGTGCCATATCTGCTCTCTTGGCTTTTTTCAATGGTGCCATATCTGCTCTCTTGGCTTTTTTCAATGGTGCCATATCTGCTCTCTTGGCTTTTTTCAACGGTGCCATATCTGCTCTCTTGGCTTTTTTCAATGGTGCCATATCTGCTCTCTTGGCTTTTTTCAATGGTGCCATATCTGCTCTCTTGGCTTTTTTCAATGGTGCCATATCTGCTCTCTTGGCTTTTTTCAATGGTGCCATATCTGCTCTCTTGGCTTTTTTCAATGGTGCCATATCTGCTCTCTTGGCTTTTTTCAATGGTGCCATATCTGCTCTCTTGGCTTTTTTCAATGGTGCCATATCTGCTCTCTTGGCTTTTTTCAATGGTGCCATATCTGCTCTCTTGGCTTTTTTCAATGGTGCCATATCTGCTCTCTTGGCTTTTTTCAATGGTGCCATATCTGCTCCCTTGGCTTTTTTCAATGGTGCCATATCTGCTCTCTTGGCTTTTTTCAATGGTGCCATATCTGCTCTCTTGGCTTTTTTCAATGGTGCCATATCTGCTCTCTTGGCTTTTTTCAATGGTGCCATATCTGCTCTCTTGGCTTTTTTCAATGGTGCCATATCTGCTCCCTTGGCTTTTTTCAATGGTGCCATATCTGCTCTCTTGGCTTTTTTCAATGGTACCATATCTGCTCTCTTGGCTTTTTTCAATGGTGCCATATCTGCTCTCTTGGCTTTTTTCAATGGTGCCATATCTGCTCTCTTGGCTTTTTTTTTCACAAGTACCATTTCTGCTTTCATAACTTTTATAAAATGGTGCCATTTCTCCCTCTTGTTTTTTTTTAATGGTGCCATTTCTTCCCTCTTGGATTTTTTTTAATGGTGCCATTTCTGCACTTAGACAGTTTTTTTTTCTTTTTTCAACGGTGCTATCTCTACTCTCTTGACTTCTCTTTTAGCTAACAGTATCATTTCTACTTTCTTTTTCTTTCTATCCAAACGTTCCACTTCTTCTCACTTAGCCCTAAAAAAATGAAAAAAAAGAAGAAAGAAAAAGAAAGAAGAAAAGAGAAAAAAGAAAGAAAGAAAAAAAGAGGGAAGAAAGAAAGAAAGAAAGAAGAAAAAAAAGAAAGAAGAAAAAAGAAGAAAAAAGAAAGAAAGAAAGAAAGAAAAAATCAGGGTTTCGCTAAATACTGAGTCGTGTTTCGCTAAAGTTTTTTTTTATCTTTTGTGTCTCCTTTATTCGTTTGACACGTCTTGTAAATTCGGAGGCACTGAGACTGGGATTTTTGAAGGTGTTAAGTGAAGAAGGAAGAGGAAGGTGTGAAGAGAGAAATTGAATAAAAGAGGAAGAGGAAGGTGTGAAGAGAGAAAATGAATAAAAGAGGAAGAGGAAGGTGTGAAGAGAGAAAGTGAATAAAAGAGGAAGAGGAAGGTGTGAAGAGAGAAAGTGAAAAAAAAGAAAAAGAAGAAAGAAGAAAAGAAAGAAAGAAAGAAAGAAAGAAAGAGAAAAAAAATCAGGGTTTCGCTAAATACTGAGTCGTGTTTCGCTAATTTTTTTTTTTTATCTGTTGTGTCTCGTTTATTCGTTTGACGCGTCTTGTAAATTCGGAGGCACTGAGACTGGGATTTTTGAAGAAGGTGTTAAGTGAAGAAGGAAGAGGAAGGTGTGAAGAGAGAAATTGAATAAAAGAGGAAGAGGAAGGTGTGAAGAGAGAAAATGAATACAAAAAAGGAAGAGGAAGGTGTAAAGAGAGAAAATGAATAAAAGAGGATGAGGAAGGTGTGAAGAGAGAAATTGAATAAAAGAGGAAGAGGAAGGTGTGAAGAGAGAAATTGAATAAAAGAGGAAGAGGAAGGTGTGAAGAGAGAAAATGAATACAAAAAAGGAAGAGGAAGGTGTGAAGAGAGAAATTGAATAAAAGAGGAAGAGGAAGGTGTGAAGAGAGAAAATGAATAAAAAAAAGGAAGAGGAAGGTGTAAAGAGAGAAAATGAATAAAAGAGGAAGAGGAAGGTGTGAAGAGAGAAAATGAATAAAAGAAGAAGAGGAAAGTGTGAAGAGAGAAAATGAATGAAAAAAGGAAGAGGAAGGTGTGAAGAGAGAAATGAAGAAGGAAGAGAAATAATGAATAAGAAAGGAAGAGGAAGGTGTGAAGAGAGAAATTGAATAAAAGAGGAAGAGGAATGCGTGAAGAGAGAAAATGAATAAAAGGGAAGGAAAGGTGCGAAGAGAGAAATTAAATAAAAGGAAGGGGAGGAAATGGGAAGAAATTAGATAGAAGGGAAAGGAGGGTGTGCAGGGAAAGGAAGATGAGAAGAGAGAAAGACAAAAGGAAGAGGAAGATGAGAGAAGCGAAATTAAATAAAAAAGGAAGACGAAGATGCGGAGAAAGAAATTGAATGGAAGGAAGATGGGAAGAAATTAAATAAAAGAGAGAGGAAGATATGGAAAAAGAATAAATGAAAGGAAGAAGATGAAAAGAGAGAAATGAAATGGAAGAAAGGAAGAAGAGAAGAAAGAAATTAAATAGAAGGAAGGAGATGGGAAGAAAGAAAGAGAAACAGAGGATGAAAGATATAAAAAACAAAGAAATATGTATAAAAAAATAAAATAAAATAGGAAAAAAAAGGGGGAAAAATAGAAATAAAAAAAAGATAAACCAACAGAAAAGAAGGTCAAGTAAATAATCAATAAAAAGGAGAAACAGGACAAAGAAGAAGAAGAAGAAGAAGAAGAAGAAAAAGAAGAAAAATCATGAGACTCAAAGTAGGTTTACATCCCGCGAAATATAGCATCCGAACACCGCCCTCGTCCGAATTCGTAAGATCTTTATCGCCATTATCCCTTGGGAAGTCAAAAGATCTATAAAGCAAAGTATCTATCTGTTGGGATTAACGGGGGGATAGGGGGGGGAGAGGGAGGGAGGGGGAGGGAGGGGGAGTTGGGGGGGGGGGGGTAATGCAGCTCCATTCAAGAGCCATGCGCGGTAACTGCCAAATACTTTCGGGGAAGATTTCGAAAATAGAAAAAAAAAAATCCTTCTCCGATCCTTCGAGGGAATTCGGACGTAGGTCGCTTTGGCAACGGCTTCGGAAAAGTCAGGTGGGGTTGTCTTGTGCTTTTATTTCGGCGTGGGAGCGGCTTTAAAACTCGGTAGTTCTCGGTAGAAAAAAAAAAAAAAAGATCTGGCAACAGTACTTGTCACAAGATGGCGGCGATGACGTCAGAGACCTTTTCCTTGTTTTTCTTATCCAGTGATCAGTTAAGGCATTCCTTCCCGCCAAATCTTTCGAAAATGACTTCTCAAAAGAAAGCCTAATACTTATAAGAAGAAAAAAAGTCGTTAGATATGACATGAAGACGTATTAGCTGAGGAAAAAAGAGAGATGCCGGAGGAATGAAGTTTCTTCAAGAACTCGGGTGAGCCGCAATGACGTCACAAGATGGCGCGCATGGAATCTCACGGCCAAAGGACAGACACTGACCTCTTGTTTCTTATCAATATCAGTTTTCTATTATTGGTTTTCTTCTGTCTTTCTATCAGTCAATCTGTCTGTCTGTCTACCCCCCCCCCCTATTCTCTCTCTCTTTCTCTCTCACAGACACGCTTTCTTTTTCTCTCTCCCTCGTTCTTTGATTTTCATTTCCCTTTTCTCTTCTCCTTTCCATCTCTCTTTATCTCTCTCTCTCTCTCTCTCTCCCCCTCCTCCCCCTCTCTCTCTCTCCTAAACATAGTTCAAATACAAAGACTAACCTAACCTCTCATCATAAGGAAAGATATATGAACAAATAGAAGAAAAAAGGTAAATCTATCAATAAAATAAGAAACATTACTTCAATCTTTTCTTGTCCTTATCCCCGTCTTCTGTTTTCTCTCTTCTTCCTCTCCCCCATCTCTCTCTTCGCGACTTTCTTCCTCCCTCCCTTTCTCCCTCGCACCTACTTCTCCATCTCTATCTCCTTTTCCATTCTCTCTCCTACTCCCTTCCTTCTTTCTCCCTCGCACTTATACCTCCCCTGTCTCCTATCTCTTCCTCTTCCCTTCCTTCCTCTCTAGCTCTCCCTTTATAATTTCCCTTTTCTTCCTCTCTCCCTTTCCCTTCGTTCTTACTTCCCCCTTCACCCTCCTTCCTTCTCTACCTCACCCTCCCTCCTTATCTGCCTCTCCCTCCCTCCTTCCCTTTTCTC
>NC_091589.1:8073577-8076077 GCF_042767895.1 Penaeus vannamei
AAGGGGGGGTGTATATGGAGGAAATATGAGGAGGGAGAAGGCGAAGGGGGGGTATAAGGAGAAAATATGAGGAGGAAGAGGGTTGGGTAAGGTATAAGGAGGAAATATGAGGAGAGGGAGGACGAAAGGGGGGGTATAAGGAAGGGGGAAGTATAAGGAGAGGGAGGGCGACACTGGGGGTGTATAAGGAGGAAATATGAGGAGGGGGAATAGGAGAGGGAAGAGGAAGCGGGGAAGACGAGGTGGGGGGGTAGGGAGGGGCAAGGGGGGGTATAAGAAGAGGGTAGGCGAGAGAAGGGTATGAGGAGGGGGATAGAGAAGAGATATTAAAGAGGGGGTATAGTGAAGGGGAATAGATAGGGAGAGGGAAGTGGGGGGAAATGAGAGTGGGCGGAGAAGAGGGAGGTAGAAGAAAATAGATAGATGGAAGCAAGAGGAGTAGAGGAGAACAAGGAGCAGGAGGGGGAGGGGAGGGAGACAGAGAAAAGATAATGTGGAAGACAGAAGGAGGGAGAAGGGATGGGGGGGGGGGGATGGGAAAAACGAGAAGGGGAAGAAAAATGAAGGGTAAGAGGGAGAAGGAACGAAAAAAGAATGGGAAGTGGGAGAGGGAGAGAATAGTGAAGAGAAGGAATAAGGAGCGATTGAAAAGGAGGGAGAGAGGGAGATTGAGAACAGGGCCATAGAAAGAAAAGGATGATGAGGAAATAGGAAGAGAGAAGGAGAAGAAAGCTAGGGAGAGGGAAAGGGAGAAAGCTATTTCATAAAGAAAGGGAATAGAGGAGAGAAAATGGACAGAATGGAAGAAGGGGGAGGGGAGGGAAGAGGACGATAGAAAAAATACAAATACGAAAGGGAATAGAGGAGAGACAATGGACAGAATGGGAGAGGGGGAGAGAGGGGAAGGAATAAAACGAAAGAAAAATTATAAATACGAAAGAGAATAGAGGAGAGAAAATAGACAGAATGGGAGAGGAGGGGAATGAACGATAGAAAACTTACAAATACGATAGGGAATAGAAGAGACAAAATGGACAGAATGGAAAAGGGGGAGGGGAAGGAACAGAACGAAAGAAAAATTACAAATACGAAAGGGAATAAAAGAGAGAAAATGGACAGGATGGAAGAGGGGGAAGGGAAGGGAAGGGAAGAGAACGACAGAACAATTACAAATACGAAAGGGAATAGAGGAGAGAAATGGACAGAACTGGAGATGGGGAAGGGAGGGAAGAGAACGATGGAAAAATTATAAATTCGATGGTTAATTATAGGTTGCGGAGACGGGAGAGGGAGGGAACATGTCTGAATAGCAAGTGGTATTTCTGCTTATCCTCGTGAGCAGGAATAGGATGTTAAATAGCACTGGTAAAGAGAGAGAGAGAAAAAAAAAAAACAGTAAATAAACATGATTTTAAGGTGTCAAATGGCGGATTATTCCTAAGTGAATTTTTAAATAAAGGTGTTAGTATTCGGGGAAAAAAAGATAAATATGTGTAGTTAGGTAAGTGAATTGATAGATTTTAGAGGATAGATAATTGGACGATTAAATAGAGACGCAAAAAAGGTAGAAAAATAGCCAAATAGTTTCGATTTTAATTACCTTTAACATTCTATACTAAAAAAAAAAAAAAAAAAAAAAAAAATAGAAGCCACATAGCTCGCCCTCCAACACCTGCAGGCTATCGTTGAAGGAGAGGCATTGGGATCCTGCGTCCTTGTCAGACCTGAAGGAGGAGGGTTTGGGGGGGGGGGGAGGAGACGAAGGAGGCCCAACACACCTTTGCCTTGGGCCCTTAAGGTCGGTGCCTTTACCACAGACTCGACTCACACCTGGTGCGTCGTCTCAAGGTCGGTTTCCTTGTTGATATTTTGCTGGACGTGCGACCCGTTATATAATTGGCGCGACTGAGGCATACCGTCGGTTTTTTATTTTGAGTATGGAATTATTGTTGTAATTTTACGTTTTTCTGTGGTATTTTTTATGTCGGGAACTTTAGATTTATATTCGGCATTTGATGGTCAGAGTGTTTTTTTCCGCTGGTTTGCGTCTTTCTGTAGCGAGATGAGATAAATGTTTTGTATCTTGACTATGTAAACTTAGCAACCCTAACTTATAACTGTTTCTTTAGCGAGTCTGGTTCCGTCGAGTTCGAAAAAAAAAAAAAAAAAAAAAAATAAACAAAAAAAAAAAAAGGAAAAAATATATATATATATATATATATATATATATATATATATATATATATATATATATATATATATATATATATATATAATATGGATAATGCTTGATCACACTGACTGGATTCTGCCTTCCGGAATAAGCAAATTATACCCCCATAAATAATCGTTATCAACTGAGAAAATAAAACAGAATAGAAAAAAAATACTCCACACAGTCGTTAAGCATTCGGCAAAAAAAAAAAAAAAAAAAAAAGAATGGAAAACGGGAAAACCAAAAATTTTGCAAAACCTTGGCAACTCGACCAATCCTTCCCTG
>NC_091589.1:8080488-8097988 GCF_042767895.1 Penaeus vannamei
AGGAGAGAAGGAAGGAGAAAGGGAGAGATAGAGTAAGGAAAAAATGAGGAGAAAGGGAGAGGAAAAGTGAGGGAAGAAGGATGAGAAAGGGAGAGTAAGAGTGAGGAGAAAGGGAGAACAGGAGTGAGAGGAGAGGGAGGAGAAAGGAAGAGGAAGAATGAAGGAGGGGAGAAAGAGAAAAAAAGGGACAAATAGAATGAGGGGAAAGGAAAGGAAGAATGAGGAGAAAGAGAAAGGAAGAGTAAGGATAGAGGAAGGAGAAAGAGAGAGAGAGAGAGAGAGAGAGAGAGAGTGAAGGAAGAAGAAGAAGGAGAATGAGGAGAGAGAAAGAGAAAGAGAAAAAAAGAGAAAGAGAAAGAGAGAATGAGGAGAGAGAAAGAGAAAGAGAAAAAAAGAGAAAGAGAAAGAGAGAATGAGGAGAGAGAAAGAGAGAGAGAGAAAGAGAGAGAGAGAATGAGGAGAGAGAGAGTGAAGGAAGAAGAAGAAGGAGAAAGAGAGAGAATAGAGAGAGAGAGAGAGAGAGTGAGGGAAGAGGAAGAGAGAGAAAGAGAGAGAGAAAGAGAGAGAGAGAGAGAGAGAGAGAGAGAGAGAGAGAGAGAGAGAGAGAGAGAGAGAGAGAGAGAGAGAGAGAGAGAGAGAGAGAGAGAGAGAGAGAGAGAGAGGAGAGGGAGCCGCGTCCCAGGAAACCCCAAGAGCTGACGAAACCCTAAAAGAGATGCCCATATGAGTATAGCGTTCCATCGGCTGTCAAATCCCCTTTGTCATTTCAATTCCCGAGGCAGGAATGTGGGCGGATCTGGCTGCCGTGGAAATAAATGTTGGGTTGTTTGTTTGTTGCTTGTTTGTTGGTGTTTGTTTGTTTGTTGTTGTTTGTTTGTTGTTGTTTGTGTGTTTGTTTGTTGTTGTTTTGTTTGTTTGTTTTTTGTTTTGTTGTTTTGTTGTTTGTGTGTTTGTGTTTGTTGTTTGTTTGTTGTTGTTGTTGTAGTATTAGGTTCGTATCCGTTCATCTGTTGTTCGATGGATTTTATTATTATTATTATTATTACTATTATTCTTATTCTTATTATTGTTATTATTATCACTATCATTATCATATTTATCATTCTTATTATCATTATCATTATAGTGATGATGATAGTGACTATCACTACTATCACTATCAAATTACCATCATCATTTCTATCACCATTATAATAATTATCATCATAACTATCATCAATATTATTCTTTATACAAATATATTATCATAAATAAATGCACATAGACACATTTTTTTCCATAAACGCTACGCCCAAATACACTTATGCAGTTTGTGTGTACAGTTGCATGTATGTAGATGTGGCTGTGTGCGTGTGTGTCTTTGCATGTGCGTGCACGGATGTCATGCAAATATCAGTCAGTAATTGGTTGCATCAAATCAGTACGTCGAGACAAGATCTTTTTTTTTTCTTTTTCGCTTTTGTCTTTTTTTTATGTTTCTATTCTTTTTCTTTTTCTTTTTTTTTTTTTGCTTTTATTTCTTTTTCTATTGTTTTTCTTTGTTTCTTTTTCTATTATTTTCTTTCTTAATTTTTTATTGTCATTTTTTTTCTTTTCTTTCTTTTTCTACTTTTCCAATTTTCCTTTTTTCTTTTTTCTTTTTCTATTTTTTTCTATTTCTGTTTTTCTTTAATTCTTTTTTCTATTTTTTCCTTTTTTTTAACTTTTATTTTTTTTTTCTATTTTTTTTTCTTTTGCAAGATATCATCAACATTTCCCCGCCATGCAAGTAAAATTCCCAAAGGTGTGGTCATGTTCATCTCGTGTCCAGTTAGTAACATTTGTCTGCCTGTGTGTTTGTGTAGGTATGGAAACGTACGTGTACAAACTTACATGCAGACATATATACACACTAATTAACAAGTACACAACCAAAGACATAATCATAATCAAATGAAAAAAATCACTAAAATCAGGCACGTACACGCACGCATACACGCATACACGCACACACACACACACACACACACACACACACACACACACACTCACACACACACACACAACCACACAACACATACATACACGCACACAATCACAACCCTCCCCCCAAAAAAAATGAAGAAAAAATCCAACATAACACAATCCCAACATGACCACATCCGGCAGCCACATGAGCGGGTCCTAGCGTCTCCTCCGCCATGAGGTCAGGGGCAAGCATCCCGGGGAAGTCCCAGATGGAGATAGAGGGCATTGCTTGTTCTTGGAAGCAAAACTGTGACGTCATATCTATGGTATGAGTTCTTTGGTTTTATATTATGTTGGTTTTGTGGTATGATGGGACTTCTATGTTGTGAGTTCTATGCTGTGTCTTGTCTGTGTCGTGACTTTATGATGTGAGTTCTATGTTGTGACTTCTGTGTTGTTACTTGTCTATGATATGGCTTCTATGTTGTGACGTCTATGTTGTAACTTCTATGTTGTGACTTCTATGTTGTTACTTGCCTATGATATGGCTTCTATGTTGTGACTTGTATATGTTGTGACTTCTATGTTGTGTCTTGTCTATGTTGTGACTTCTATGTTGTGTCTTGTCTATGTTGTGACTTCTATGTTGTTACTTGTCTATGATATGGCTTCTATGTTGTGCCTTGTCTATGTTGTGACTTCTATGTTGTTACTTGCCTATGATATGGCTTCTATGTTGTGACTTGTATATGTTGTGACTTCTATGTTGTGTCTTGTCTATGTTGTGACTTCTATGTTGTGTCTTGTCTATGTTGTGACTTCTATGTTGTTACTTGTCTATGATATGGCTTCTATGTTGTGCCTTGTCTATGTTGTGACTTCTATGTTGTGCCTTGTCTATGTTGTGACTTCTATGTTGTGCCTTGTCTATGTTGTGACTTCTGTGTTGCGATTTCTATGTTGTGACTATGATGTGATTTCTATGTTGTTACTTGTCTATGTGGTTACTTGTCTATGATGCGACTTATATATTGTGAGTCCTATCTATAACGTGCCTCCTGTATATGGCGAGACTTCTCTGCATGAGATGACTTCTAATCTGTGATGTGACTTCTAATCTGTGATGTGACTTCTAATCTGTGATGTGACTTCTAATCTGTGATGTGACTTCTAATCTGTGATGTGACTTCTAATCTGTGATGTGACTTCTAATCTGTGATGTGACTTCTAATCTGTGATGTGACTTCTAATCTGTGATGTGACTTCTAATCTGTGATGTGACTTCTAATCTGTGATATGACTTCTAATCTGTGATATGACTTCTAATCTGTGATGTGACTTCTAATCTGTGATGTGACTTCTAATCTGTGATGTGACTTCTAATCTGTGATGTGACTTCTAATCTGTGATGTGACTTCTAATCTGTGATGTGACTTCTAATCTGTGATGTGACTTCTAATCTGTGATATGACTTCTAATCTGTGACGTGACTTCTAATCTGTGATGTGACTTCTAATCTGTGATGTGACTTCTAATCTGTGATGTGACTTCTAATCTGTGATGTGACTTCTAATCTGTGATGCGACTTCTAATCTGTGATGTGACTTCTAATCTGTGATGTGACTTCTAATCTGTGATGTGACTTCTAATCTGTGATATGACTTCTAATCTGTGATGTGACTTCTAATATGTGATGTGACTTCTAATCTGTGATGTGACTTCTAATCTGTGATGTGACTTCTAATCTGTGATATGACTTCTAATCTGTGATGTGACTTCTAATATGTGATGTGACTTCTAATATGTGATGTGACTTCTAATCTGTGATGTGACTTCTAATCTGTGATGTGACTTCTAATCTGTGATGTGACTTCTAATCTGTGATGTGACTTCTAATCTGTGATGTGACTTCTAATCTGTGATGTGACTTCTAATCTGTGATGTGACTTCTAATCTGTGATGTGACTTCTAATCTGTGATGTGACTTCTAATCTGTGATGCGACTTCTAATCTGTGATGCGACTTCTAATCTGTGATGTGACTTCTAATCTGTGATGCGACTTCTAATCTGTGATGCGACTTCTAATCTGTGATGCGACTTCTAATCTGTGATGTGACTTCTAATCTGTGATGTGACTTCTAATATGTGATGTGACTTCATGATGTGATGTGACTTCTAATCTGTGATGTGACTTCTAATCTGTGATGTGACTTCTAATCTGTGATGCGACTTCTAATCTGTGATGCGACTTCTAATCTGTGATGCGACTTCTAATCTGTGATATGACTTCTAATCTGTGATGCGACTTCTAATATGTGATGTGACTTCATGATGTGATGTGACTTCTAATCTGTGATGTGACTTCTAATATGTGATGTGACTTCTAATCTGTGATGCGACTTCTAATCTGTGATGCGACTTCTAATCTGTGATGCGACTTCTAATCTGTGATGCGACTTCTAATCTGTGATGCGACTTCTAATATGTGATGTGACTTCATGATGTGATGTGACTTCTAATCTGTGATGTGACTTCTAATCTGTGATGTGACTTCTAATCTGTGATGCGACTTCTAATCTGTGATGCGACTTCTAATCTGTGATGTGACTTCTAATCTGTGATGCGACTTCTAATCTGTGATGCGACTTCTAATCTGTGATGTGACTTCTAATCTGTGATGCGACTTCTAATCTGTGATGCGACTTCTAATCTGTGATGCGACTTCTAATCTGTGATGCGACTTCTAATCTGTGATGCGACTTCTAATCTGTGATGCGACTTCTAATATGTGATGTGACTTCATGATGTGATGTGACTTCTAATCTGTGATGTGACTTCTAATCTGTGATGTGACTTCTAATCTGTGATGTGACTTCTAATCTGTGATGCGACTTCTAATCTGTGATGCGACTTCTAATCTGAGATGTGACTTCTAATCTGTGATGCGACTTCTAATCTGTGATGTGACTTCTAATCTGTGATGCGACTTCTAATCTGTGATGCGACTTCTAATCTGTGATGTGACTTCTAATCTGTGATGCGACTTCTAATATGTGATGTGACTTCATGATGTGATGTGACTTCTAATCTGTGATGTTACTTCTAATCTGTGATGCGACTTCTAATCTGTGATGCGACTTCTAATCTGTGATGCGACTTCTAATATGTGATGTGACTTCTAATCTGTGATGCGACTTCTAATCTGTGATGTGACTTCTAATCTGTGATGTGACTTCTAATCTGTGATGTGACTTCTAATCTGTGATGCGACTTCTAATCTGTGATGTGACTTCTAATCTGTGATGCGACTTCTAATATGTGATGTGACTTCATGATGTGATGTGACTTCTAATCTGTGATGTGACTTCTAATCTGTGATGCGACTTCTAATCTGTGATGCGACTTCTAATCTGTGATGTGACTTCTAATCTGTGATGCGACTTCTAATCTGTGATGCGACTTCTAATCTGTGATGTGACTTCTAATCTGTGATGCGACTTCTAATCTGTGATGTGACTTCTAATCTGTGATGCGACTTCTAATATGTGATGTGACTTCTAATCTGTGATGCGACTTCTAATCTGTGATGCGACTTCTAATCTGTGATGCGACTTCTAATCTGTGATGTGACTTCTAATCTGTGATGCGACTTCTAATATGTGATGTGACTTCATGATGTGATGTGACTTCTAATCTGTGATGTGACTTCTAATCTGTGATGCGACTTCTAATCTGTGATGCGACTTCTAATCTGTGATGCGACTTCTAATCTGTGATGTGACTTCTAATCTGTGATGCGACTTCTAATCTGTGATGCGACTTCTAATCTGTGATGTGACTTCTAATCTGTGATGCGACTTCTAATCTGTGATGTGACTTCTAATCTGTGATGTGACTTCTAATCTGTGATGTGACTTCTAATCTGTGATGCGACTTCTAATATGTGATGTGACTTCATGATGTGATGTGACTTCTAATCTGTGATGTGACTTCTAATCTGTGATGTGACTTCTAATCTGTGATGTGACTTCTAATCTGTGATGCGACTTCTAATCTGTGATGCGACTTCTAATCTGTGATGCGACTTCTAATATGTGATGTGACTTCTAATCTGTGATGCGACTTCTAATATGTGATGTGACTTCTAATCTGTGATGCGACTTCTAATCTGTGATGCGACTTCTAATCTGTGATGCGACTTCTAATCTGTGATGTGACTTCTAATCTGTGATGCGACTTCTAATATGTGATGTGACTTCATGATGTGATGTGACTTCTAATCTGTGATGTGACTTCTAATCTGTGATGTGACTTCTAATCTGTGATGTGACTTCTAATCTGTGATGCGACTTCTAATCTGTGATGCGACTTCTAATCTGTGATGCGACTTCTAATCTGTGATGCGACTTCTAATCTGTGATGCGACTTCTAATCTGTGATGCGACTTCTAATCTGTGATGCGACTTCTAATCTGTGATGCGACTTCTAATCTGTGATGCGACTTCTAATCTGTGATGCGACTTCTAATCTGTGATGCGACTTCTAATCTGTGATGCGACTTCTAATCTGTGATGCGACTTCTAATCTGTGATGCGACTTCTAATCTGTGATGCGACTTCTAATCTGTGATGCGACTTCTAATCTGTGATGCGACTTCTAATCTGTGATGCGACTTCTAATCTGTGATGCGACTTCTAATCTGTGATGCGACTTCTAATCTGTGATGCGACTTCTAATCTGTGATGCGACTTCTAATATGTGATGTGACTTCATGATGTGATGTGACTTCTAATCTGTGATGTGACTTCTAATCTGTGATGTGACTTCTAATCTGTGATGTGACTTCTAATCTGTGATGCGACTTCTAATCTGTGATGCGACTTCTAATCTGTGATGCGACTTCTAATCTGTGATGCGACTTCTAATCTGTGATGCGACTTCTAATCTGTGATGCGACTTCTAATCTGTGATGCGACTTCTAATCTGTGATGCGACTTCTAATATGTGATGCGACTTCTAATCTGTGATGCGACTTCTAATATGTGATGTGACTTCTAATCTGTGATGCGACTTCTAATATGTGATGTGACTTCTAATCTGTGATGCGACTTCTAATCTGTGATGCGACTTCTAATCTGTGATGCGACTTCTAATCTGTGATGTGACTTCTAATCTGTGATGCGACTTCTAATATGTGATGTGACTTCATGATGTGATGTGACTTCTAATCTGTGATGTGACTTCTAATCTGTGATGTGACTTCTAATCTGTGATGTGACTTCTAATCTGTGATGCGACTTCTAATCTGTGATGCGACTTCTAATCTGTGATGCGACTTCTAATATGTGATGTGACTTCTAATCTGTGATGCGACTTCTAATATGTGATGTGACTTCTAATCTGTGATGCGACTTCTAATCTGTGATGCGACTTCTAATCTGTGATGCGACTTCTAATCTGTGATGTGACTTCTAATCTGTGATGCGACTTCTAATATGTGATGTGACTTCATGATGTGATGTGACTTCTAATCTGTGATGTGACTTCTAATCTGTGATGTGACTTCTAATCTGTGATGTGACTTCTAATCTGTGATGCGACTTCTAATCTGTGATGCGACTTCTAATCTGTGATGCGACTTCTAATCTGTGATGTGACTTCTAATCTGAGATGCGACTTCTAATCTGTGATGTGACTTCTAATCTGTGATGTGACTTCTAATCTGTGATGCGACTTCTAATCTGTGATGCGACTTCTAATCTGTGATGCGACTTCTAATCTGTGATGCGACTTCTAATCTGTGATGCGACTTCTAATCTGTGATGCGACTTCTAATCTGTGATGCGACTTCTAATCTGTGATGCGACTTCTAATCTGTGATGTGACTTCTAATCTGTGATGTGACTTCTAATCTGTGATGTGACTTCTAATCTGTGATGCGACTTCTAATCTGTGATGCGACTTCTAATCTGTGATGCGACTTCTAATCTGTGATGCGACTTCTAATCTGTGATGCGACTTCTAATCTGTGATGCGACTTCTAATCTGTGATGCGACTTCTAATATGAGATGCGACTTCTAATCTGTGATGTGACTTCTAATATGAGATGTGACTTCTAATCTGAGATGTGACTTCTAATATGAGATGCGACTTCTAATATGTGATGTGACTTCTAATCTGTGATGTGACTTCTAATCTGTGATGTGACTTCTAATCTGTGATGCGACTTCTAATCTGTGATGCGACTTCTAATATGAGATGTGACTTCTAATATGAGATGTGACTTCTAATCTGTGATGTGACTTCTAATCTGTGATGCGACTTCTAATATGTGATGCGACTTCTAATCTGTGATGTGACTTCTAATCTGTGATGCGACTTCTAATCTGTGATGCGACTTCTAATCTGAGATGTGACTTCTAATCTGTGATGCGACTTCTAATCTGTGATGTGACTTCTAATCTGTGATGTGACTTCTAATCTGTGATGCGACTTCTAATCTGTGATGTGACTTCTAATCTGTGATGCGACTTCTAATCTGTGATGCGACTTCTAATCTGTGATGCGACTTCTAATCTGTGATGCGACTTCTAATCTGTGATGTGACTTCTAATCTGTGATGTGACTTCTAATCTGTGATGCGACTTCTAATCTGTGATGTGACTTCTAATATGTGATGTGACTTCTAATCTGTGATGCGACTTCTAATCTGTGATGCGACTTCTAATCTGAGATGTGACTTCTAATCTGAGATGTGACTTCTAATCTGTGATGCGACTTCTAATCTGTGATGTGACTTCTAATCTGTGATGTGACTTCTAATCTGTGATGTGACTTCTAATCTGTGATGTGACTTCTAATCTGTGATGTGACTTCTAATATGAGATGTGACTTCTAATCTGTGATGTGACTTCTAATCTGTGATGTGACTTCTAATCTGTGATGCGACTTCTAATATGAGATGTGACTTCTAATCTGTGATGTGACTTCTAATATGAGATGTGACTTCTAATCTGTGATGTGACTTCTAATCTGTGATGTGACTTCTAATCTGTGATGCGACTTCTAATCTGAGATGTGACTTCTAATCTGAGATGTGACTTCTAATCTGTGATGTGACTTCTAATCTGTGATGTGACTTCTAATCTGTGATGTGACTTCTAATCTGTGATGCGACTTCTAATATGAGATGTGACTTCTAATCTGAGATGTGACTTCTAATCTGTGATGCGACTTCTAATATGAGATGTGACTTCTAATCTGAGATGTGACTTCTAATCTGAGATGTGACTTCTAATCTGTGATGCGACTTCTAATATGAGATGTGACTTCTAATCTGAGATGTGACTTCTAATCTGAGATGTGACTTCTAATATGAGATGTGACTTCTAATCTGTGATATGACTTCTAATCTGTGATGCGACTTCTAATCTGTGATGTGACTTCTAATCTGTGATGTGACTTCTAATCTGTGATGCGACTTCTAATCTGTGATGCGACTTCTAATATGAGATGTGACTTCTAATATGAGATGTGACTTCTAATCTGTGATGTGACTTCTAATATGAGATGTGACTTCTAATCTGTGATGTGACTTCTAATCTGTGATGCGACTTCTAATATGAGATGTGACTTCTAATCTGAGATGTGACTTCTAATCTGTGATGTGACTTCTAATATGAGATGTGACTTCTAATCTGTGATGTGACTTCTAATCTGTGATGCGACTTCTAATATGAGATGTGACTTCTAATCTGAGATGTGACTTCTAATCTGTGATGCGACTTCAAATATGAGATGTGACTTCTAATCTGAGATGTGACTTCTAATCTGTGATGCGACTTCTAATATGAGATGTGACTTCTAATCTGAGATGTGACTTCTAATCTGTGATGCGACTTCTAATATGAGATGTGACTTCTAATCTGAGATGTGACTTCTAATCTGTGATGTGACTTCTAATCTGAGATGTGACTTCTATTCTGTGATGCGACTTCTAATCTGTGATGTGACTTCTAATCTGTGATGTGACTTCTAATCTGTGATGTGACTTCTAATCTGTGATGTGACTTCTAATCTGAGATGTGACTTCTAATCTGTGATGTGACTTCTAATCTGAGATGTGACTTCTAATCTGTGATGCGACTTCTAATATGAGATGTGACTTCTAATCTGAGATGTGACTTCTAATCTGTGATGCGACTTCTAATATGAGATGTGACTTCTAATCTGAGATGTGACTTCTAATCTGTGATGTGACTTCTAATCTGAGATGTGACTTCTAATCTGTGATGCGACTTCTAATCTGTGATGTGACTTCTAATCTGTGATGTGACTTCTAATCTGTGATGTGACTTCTAATATGAGATGTGACTTCTAATCTGTGATCTGACTTCTAATCTGAGATGTGACTTCTAATCTGTGATGCGACTTCTAATATGAGATGTGACTTCTAATCTGAGATGTGACTTCTAATCTGTGATGTGACTTCTAATCTGTGATGTGACTTCTAATCTGTGATGTGACTTCTAATCTGTGATGTGACTTCTAATCTGTGATGTGACTTCTAATATGAGATGTGACTTCTAATCTGTGATGTGACTTCTAATCTGTGATGTGACTTCTAATCTGTGATGCGACTTCTAATATGAGATGTGACTTCTAATCTGTGATGTGACTTCTAATCTGTGATGTGACTTCTAATCTGTGATGCGACTTCTAATATGAGATGTGACTTCTAATCTGAGATGTGACTTCTAATCTGTGATGCGACTTCTAATATGAGATGTGACTTCTAATCTGAGATGTGACTTCTAATCTGTGATGCGACTTCTAATCTGTGATGTGACTTCTAATCTGTGATGTGACTTCTAATCTGTGATGCGACTTCTAATATGTGATGTGACTTCATGATGTGATGTGACTTCTAATCTGTGATGTGACTTCTAATCTGTGATGTGACTTCTAATCTGTGATGTGACTTCTAATCTGTGATGCGACTTCTAATCTGTGATGCGACTTCTAATCTGTGATGCGACTTCTAATCTGTGATGCGACTTCTAATCTGTGATGCGACTTCTAATCTGTGATGCGACTTCTAATCTGTGATGCGACTTCTAATCTGTGATGCGACTTCTAATCTGTGATGCGACTTCTAATCTGTGATGCGACTTCTAATCTGTGATGCGACTTCTAATCTGTGATGCGACTTCTAATCTGTGATGCGACTTCTAATCTGTGATGCGACTTCTAATCTGTGATGCGACTTCTAATCTGTGATGCGACTTCTAATCTGTGATGCGACTTCTAATCTGTGATGCGACTTCTAATCTGTGATGCGACTTCTAATCTGTGATGCGACTTCTAATCTGTGATGCGACTTCTAATCTGTGATGCGACTTCTAATATGTGATGTGACTTCATGATGTGATGTGACTTCTAATCTGTGATGTGACTTCTAATCTGTGATGTGACTTCTAATCTGTGATGTGACTTCTAATCTGTGATGCGACTTCTAATCTGTGATGCGACTTCTAATCTGTGATGCGACTTCTAATCTGTGATGCGACTTCTAATCTGTGATGCGACTTCTAATCTGTGATGCGACTTCTAATCTGTGATGCGACTTCTAATCTGTGATGCGACTTCTAATATGTGATGCGACTTCTAATCTGTGATGCGACTTCTAATATGTGATGTGACTTCTAATCTGTGATGCGACTTCTAATATGTGATGTGACTTCATGATGTGATGTGACTTCTAATCTGTGATGTGACTTCTAATCTGTGATGTGACTTCTAATCTGTGATGTGACTTCTAATCTGTGATGCGACTTCTAATCTGTGATGCGACTTCTAATCTGTGATGCGACTTCTAATCTGTGATGTGACTTCTAATCTGAGATGCGACTTCTAATCTGTGATGTGACTTCTAATCTGTGATGTGACTTCTAATCTGTGATGCGACTTCTAATCTGTGATGCGACTTCTAATCTGTGATGCGACTTCTAATCTGTGATGCGACTTCTAATATGTGATGCGACTTCTAATCTGTGATGCGACTTCTAATCTGTGATGCGACTTCTAATCTGTGATGCGACTTCTAATCTGTGATGTGACTTCTAATCTGTGATGTGACTTCTAATCTGTGATGTGACTTCTAATCTGTGATGCGACTTCTAATCTGTGATGCGACTTCTAATCTGTGATGCGACTTCTAATCTGTGATGCGACTTCTAATCTGTGATGCGACTTCTAATCTGTGATGCGACTTCTAATCTGTGATGCGACTTCTAATATGAGATGCGACTTCTAATCTGTGATGTGACTTCTAATATGAGATGTGACTTCTAATCTGAGATGTGACTTCTAATATGAGATGCGACTTCTAATATGTGATGTGACTTCTAATCTGTGATGTGACTTCTAATCTGTGATGTGACTTCTAATCTGTGATGCGACTTCTAATCTGTGATGCGACTTCTAATATGAGATGTGACTTCTAATATGAGATGTGACTTCTAATCTGTGATGTGACTTCTAATCTGTGATGCGACTTCTAATATGTGATGCGACTTCTAATCTGTGATGTGACTTCTAATCTGTGATGCGACTTCTAATCTGTGATGCGACTTCTAATCTGAGATGTGACTTCTAATCTGTGATGCGACTTCTAATCTGTGATGTGACTTCTAATCTGTGATGTGACTTCTAATCTGTGATGCGACTTCTAATCTGTGATGTGACTTCTAATCTGTGATGCGACTTCTAATCTGTGATGCGACTTCTAATCTGTGATGCGACTTCTAATCTGTGATGCGACTTCTAATCTGTGATGTGACTTCTAATCTGTGATGTGACTTCTAATCTGTGATGCGACTTCTAATCTGTGATGTGACTTCTAATATGTGATGTGACTTCTAATCTGTGATGCGACTTCTAATCTGTGATGCGACTTCTAATCTGAGATGTGACTTCTAATCTGAGATGTGACTTCTAATCTGTGATGCGACTTCTAATCTGTGATGTGACTTCTAATCTGTGATGTGACTTCTAATCTGTGATGTGACTTCTAATCTGTGATGTGACTTCTAATCTGTGATGTGACTTCTAATATGAGATGTGACTTCTAATCTGTGATGTGACTTCTAATCTGTGATGTGACTTCTAATCTGTGATGCGACTTCTAATATGAGATGTGACTTCTAATCTGTGATGTGACTTCTAATATGAGATGTGACTTCTAATCTGTGATGTGACTTCTAATCTGTGATGTGACTTCTAATCTGTGATGCGACTTCTAATCTGAGATGTGACTTCTAATCTGAGATGTGACTTCTAATCTGTGATGTGACTTCTAATCTGTGATGTGACTTCTAATCTGTGATGTGACTTCTAATCTGTGATGCGACTTCTAATATGAGATGTGACTTCTAATCTGAGATGTGACTTCTAATCTGTGATGCGACTTCTAATATGAGATGTGACTTCTAATCTGAGATGTGACTTCTAATCTGAGATGTGACTTCTAATCTGTGATGCGACTTCTAATATGAGATGTGACTTCTAATCTGAGATGTGACTTCTAATCTGAGATGTGACTTCTAATATGAGATGTGACTTCTAATCTGTGATATGACTTCTAATCTGTGATGCGACTTCTAATCTGTGATGTGACTTCTAATCTGTGATGTGACTTCTAATCTGTGATGCGACTTCTAATCTGTGATGCGACTTCTAATATGAGATGTGACTTCTAATATGAGATGTGACTTCTAATCTGTGATGTGACTTCTAATATGAGATGTGACTTCTAATCTGTGATGTGACTTCTAATCTGTGATGCGACTTCTAATATGAGATGTGACTTCTAATCTGAGATGTGACTTCTAATCTGTGATGTGACTTCTAATATGAGATGTGACTTCTAATCTGTGATGTGACTTCTAATCTGTGATGCGACTTCTAATATGAGATGTGACTTCTAATCTGAGATGTGACTTCTAATCTGTGATGCGACTTCAAATATGAGATGTGACTTCTAATCTGAGATGTGACTTCTAATCTGTGATGCGACTTCTAATATGAGATGTGACTTCTAATCTGAGATGTGACTTCTAATCTGTGATGCGACTTCTAATATGAGATGTGACTTCTAATCTGAGATGTGACTTCTAATCTGTGATGTGACTTCTAATCTGAGATGTGACTTCTATTCTGTGATGCGACTTCTAATCTGTGATGTGACTTCTAATCTGTGATGTGACTTCTAATCTGTGATGTGACTTCTAATCTGTGATGTGACTTCTAATCTGAGATGTGACTTCTAATCTGTGATGTGACTTCTAATCTGAGATGTGACTTCTAATCTGTGATGCGACTTCTAATATGAGATGTGACTTCTAATCTGAGATGTGACTTCTAATCTGTGATGCGACTTCTAATATGAGATGTGACTTCTAATCTGAGATGTGACTTCTAATCTGTGATGTGACTTCTAATCTGAGATGTGACTTCTAATCTGTGATGCGACTTCTAATCTGTGATGTGACTTCTAATCTGTGATGTGACTTCTAATCTGTGATGTGACTTCTAATATGAGATGTGACTTCTAATCTGTGATCTGACTTCTAATCTGAGATGTGACTTCTAATCTGTGATGCGACTTCTAATATGAGATGTGACTTCTAATCTGAGATGTGACTTCTAATCTGTGATGTGACTTCTAATCTGTGATGTGACTTCTAATCTGTGATGTGACTTCTAATCTGTGATGTGACTTCTAATCTGTGATGTGACTTCTAATATGAGATGTGACTTCTAATCTGTGATGTGACTTCTAATCTGTGATGTGACTTCTAATCTGTGATGCGACTTCTAATATGAGATGTGACTTCTAATCTGTGATGTGACTTCTAATCTGTGATGTGACTTCTAATCTGTGATGCGACTTCTAATATGAGATGTGACTTCTAATCTGAGATGTGACTTCTAATCTGTGATGCGACTTCTAATATGAGATGTGACTTCTAATCTGAGATGTGACTTCTAATCTGTGATGCGACTTCTAATCTGTGATGTGACTTCTAATCTGTGATGTGACTTCTAATCTGTGATGCGACTTCTAATCTGTGATGTGACTTCTAATCTGAGATGTGACTTCTAATATGAGATGTGACTTCTAATATGTGATGCGACTTCTAATCTGTGATGTGACTTCTAATCTGTGATGTGACTTCTAATCTGTGATGCGACTTCTAATATGAGATGTGACTTCTAATCTGAGATGTGACTTCTAATCTGTGATGCGACTTCTAATCTGTGATGTGACTTCTAATCTGAGATGTGACTTCTAATCTGTGATGCGACTTCTAATCTGTGATGTGACTTCTAATCTGTGATGCGACTTCTAATATGAGATGTGACTTCTAATCTGTGATGCGACTTCTAATCTGTGATGTGACTTCTAATCTGTGATGCGACTTCTAATCTGTGATGTGACTTCTAATCTGTGATGCGACTTCTAATATGAGATGTGACTTCTAATATGAGATGTGACTTCTAATCTGTGATGTGACTTCTAATCTGTGATGCGACTTCTAATCTGTGATGTGACTTCTAATCTGTGATGCGACTTCTAATCTGTGATGTGACTTCTAATCTGTGATGCGACTTCTAATATGAGATGTGACTTCTAATATGAGATGTGACTTCTAATCTGTGATGCGACTTCTAACCTGTGATGTGACTTCTAATCTGTGATGCGACTTCTAATATGAGATGTGACTTCTAATCTGTGATGTGACTTCTAATCTGTGATGCGACTTCTAATTTGTGATGTGACTTCTAATCTGTGATGCGACTTCTAATCTGTGATGTGACTTCTAATCTGTGATGTGACTTCTAATCTGTGATGCGACTTCTAATATGAGATGTGACTTCTAATATGAGATGTGACTTCTAATCTGTGATGTGACTTCTAATCTGTGATGTGACTTCTAATCTGTGATGCGACTTCTAATATGAGATGTGACTTCTAATCTGTGATGTGACTTCTAATCTGTGATGTGACTTCTAATCTGTGATGCGACTTCTAATATGAGATGTGACTTCTAATATGAGATGTGACTTCTAATCTGTGATGTGACTTCTAATCTGTGATGCGACTTCTAATCTGTGATGTGACTTCTAATCTGTGATGCGACTTCTAATATGAGATGTGACTTCTAATCTGAGATGTGACTTCTAATCTGAGATGTGACTTCTAATCTGTGATGTGACTTCTAATCTGTGATGCGACTTCTAATATGAGATGTGACTTCTAATCTGTGATGCGACTTCTAATCTGTGATGTGACTTCTAATCTGTGATGCGACTTCTAATATGAGATGTGACTTCTAATATGAGATGTGACTTCTAATCTGAGATGTGACTTCTAATCTGTGATGTGACTTCTAATCTGTGATGCGACTTCTAATATGAGATGTGACTTCTAATCTGTGATGCGACTTCTAATCTGTGATGCGACTTCTAATCTGAGATGTGACTTCTAATATGAGATGTGACTTCTAATCTGTGATGCGACTTCTAATATGAGATGTGACTTCTAATCTGTGATGCGACTTCTAATCTGTGATGTGACTTCTAATCTGTGATGTGACTTCTAATCTGAGATGTGACTTCTAATCTGAGATGTGACTTCTAATCTGTGATGCGACTTCTAATATGAGATGTGACTTCTAATCTGTGATGCGACTTCTAATCTGTGATGTGACTTCTAATCTGTGATGCGACTTCTAATCTGTGATGTGACTTCTAATCTGAGATGTGACTTCTAATCTGAGATGTGACTTCTAATCTGTGATGCGACTTCTAATATGAGATGTGACTTCTAATCTGTGATGCGACTTCTAATCTGTGATGCGACTTCTAATCTGTGATGCGACTTCTAATATGAGATGTGACTTCTAATCTGAGATGTGACTTCTAATATGAGATGTGACTTCTAATATGAGATGTGACTTCTAATCTGTGATGCGACTTCTAATATGAGATGTGACTTCTAATCTGAGATGTGACTTCTAATATGAGATGTGACTTCTAATCTGTGATGCGACTTCTAATATGAGATGTGACTTCTAATCTGAGATGTGACTTCTAATCTGTGATGCGACTTCTAATATGAGATGTGACTTCTAATATGAGATGTGACTTCTAATCTGAGATGTGACTTCTAATATGAGATGTGACTTCTAATATGAGATGTGACTTCTAATATGAGATGTGACTTCTAATCTGAGATGTGACTTCTAATCTGTGATGCGACTTCTAATATGAGATGTGACTTCTAATCTGAGATGTGACTTCTAATCTGTGATGCGACTTCTAATATGAAATGTGACTTCTAATCTGTGATGTGACTTCTAATCTGTGATGCGACTTCTAATATGAGATGTGACTTCTAATCTGAGATGCGACTTCTAATCTGAGATGTGACTTCTAATCTGAGATGTGACTTCTAATCTGTGATGCGACTTCTAATATGAGATGTG
>NC_091589.1:8137988-8140488 GCF_042767895.1 Penaeus vannamei
GCTGCATGCTGTGATCACGTGTCCACTTTCATTTGTTTTTACTTTTTTTCTCTCTCTGTATTTCGGTTTCTCATATTTCAGTATATATTCAGTATATATAATCGCACATTATAGCTATTATAGTGTATTATTCTATATAATATGCCATACATCATAGCTATTATATTATTAGCTTTTATTAGTATTTCTCTCTTAGATCTTCAGTCAGTTTTTTAAAGATTATCACAAACAATATTTTGTTTTTCGTAATAAGTTGCAATTTTTTTTCTTACACTGTTCGTATGGAAACGGACTTATTTATCTTTTGGTATTAATGACAATGATTCTTTCTAATGACGCTAATCAGAAATTGATTTTGATGGAAATCGTTCTTGTATCGTGTCCATCCCGTGTACCAAATATGATTTTAAAAAAAGCGGGAAATCTTGCTAAACCAAATATGAATTAAAAAGAGGCGGGAAATCTTGCTAAACCAAGCGTGAATTTAAAAAAAAGGCGGGAAATCTTCGTGACGTCACAGCAGTAGATGCTGCTACTGTATCTATTGCAGATTCGACTTTCATTTTCTTATATTTACTTTACTCTTCAAACGAAATATATTTTACGAAATATACAGAAATATAATATGACATTGAGATGCAGAAGAGCAAGGTTAAACATCAGATAGAACCAAAAATTTCTGAGGATTCAGTACTGGACATAATGTCACTGGGGGGGTGGGGGGTAAAAAAAATACCCTGCCAATGATTCTACTAAATCAAGTTCCAAATTTTCTATATGTATAACCTATATAACTATTTTTTTTTTTAAACAAAACAGACAGAACTCAAAGTTACTAACTTTATAAACTTTTGTTTTGACAGTTGACAAGTTTTATCAGCTCCGCCTTGCAAGCAGAAATATTTTTCCAGATTTGGCCTGCAAATTAGTGTTTTTTTCACGATGGGAAAGTAAACCACACACCCTAAAAGTTACGTCCATGGCAGTGGACTCGAGCTCATGATATTTACGGTTCGGGCGAGCAAACAGACAGAGAAAAAGAGAGAGAATGGATGAATATATCAATGACGGAGAGGTGGCAAGAAAGAAAGGGGCATAAAGAGAGGAATGAATGAATGAAAGAGAATTAATGAATCAGAAGGAGAGAAAGAAAAAAGAAAGAAAGAAAAGAAAATGGATGAATAAATAAATCAGAGATTGAATAACCGAGCCAAAAACAAGAGAAACTGAAAGAGAGAGAGAATAAATCAATAAAACATATAAAAAGAGAATATTGACGAACCTTACGTAAGAAAAGGTCAAGAGACAAGCCTCGCGAGATGGAGCACTTCTGTGACGTCACGACTCGAACTGGTTAAATGGTGGCAGCACTTTAGAAGCAGATGTCGTCAAAACTGATTAACTTCATCCATTCATGATACTACTTTTGGCAAAAAAATGTATACTATTTGATATGTCTATCTTTCCATTATATATATATAAATATGTATATGGATATTTGTATGTATATAGGAATAGACATGGACGCATCTCTTGTATCCGAAATTTGAAATATTCTATACTGGAATTGTAATTCTACCAAATCTAACAGTACGTATAAGAACCATGGATCTAAATTAAATCTAACTACTTACATCAACCATAGATTTAAGTTAAACCTAACAGTCCTTATATCAACCATAGATTTAAGTTGAATTCAACAGTACTCATATCAACCATATATTTAAGTTAAATCTAACAGTACTCATATCAACCATATATTTAAGTTAAATCTAACAGTACTCATATCAACCATAGATTTAAGTTGAATTCAATAGTACTTATATCAACCGCAGATTTAAACACATTTAAAAACTCTAACCCCAACGCCATCTACCGCCGACTTCCATCACCATCATAAACCGTTTCAGGTTAATCGCACAGGCGTATATATTTCAGGCCTTGATCTTTCGCCAATCATTCTTCCAAGAATTAAAAAAGGGAAAAGTATCTTGAGTATAAACACCTGGAGGTCTTTTTATATACTTAATTTCAAGAAAAATACTCAGATAGGAGGAGTTTATCTTGAGTGGGCAAAGTGACATAACACGACGAGGGAGACGCGCCAAGATGGACGTATTTCAAGAGTTTTATTTCATTATTCATTTACTGTTTTTTATTATCATTGTTGTCGCCATTATCAACGGAGTTAATTCATTTGTATGATGATTATTGTAATTAGGAGAAGGTGTAGGAGGTTTAAGATGGAAATGATTTATAGGAATGATAGAAGCAATAGGAAGGAGGGAGAGAGAGAAAGGAAGGAGTGGGAGACAGAGAGAGAGAGAGAGAGAGAGAGAGAGAGAGAGAGAGAGAGAGAGAGAGAGAGAGAGAGAGAGAGAGAGAGAGAGAGAGAGAGAGAGAGAGAGAGAGAGAGACAGAGGGGGGGGGAGAGAGAGACAGAGACAGAGAGATAGGGAGAGAGAGAAAGAGAAAGAGAGAGAGAGAGAGGGGGGGGACA
>NC_091589.1:8150488-8155488 GCF_042767895.1 Penaeus vannamei
CAAAACCCGATATCAACGAAAGATAAGCATATCAAATCTCGTCAATGTCACAACGTTATCGGAAAATCGTTATATAAAATGTTTCAGATGCAATACCTGAATATTTCGCAATATTCCTTTTTTATATATGAAGGGATAGAAAGTGGCATTTTGATATAGGTCTTTGACAGGGGGCATTCTGGGAGGTGGTATAAATAAAAGGCATTTTGGAAAAGGGTACAGGAAGGGACTTTTTAGAAAAGAATAGAAAAAAGGGGCATTTTGGAAGGGGGTACAGAAAAAAGGTATTTGGAAAAGGGGCACAGAGGGGGATTTTTTTTGGAAAAATATACAGAAATGGGGCATTTTGGAAAATAAAAGGTAAAGAAAGGGGCATTTTGAAAGAGGGCATTTTGGGAGGCGGTATAAATAATGGACATTTTGGAAAAGGGGTACAGAAAAAGGGGACTTTTTAGAAATGGCTAGAGAAAAAAGGAGCATTTTGGAAAAAAGGGTAAAGAAAGGGGCATTTTGAAAGAGGATACGCAGAGAAACCTTTTAGAATGCCATTTTGGAAGAAAGTAACAGAAAGGGGCATTTTCGAAAGCGGTATAAAAAAGGCATTTTCGAAATGGCTATAGAAATGAACTTTAAAGAAAGGGTTACAGAAAAGGAAGAAGCGGGTATACATTGGGAGTATTTATGGGGGAAAAAGTAAAAAGTAAAACAAAACAATAATAATAATAATAAAAAGGGGATTTTGAACAGGGGTATAGAAAAGGGGTATTTTGGAAGGGGGGTATAAAGGACATGGGAAGCTGAAGGGAGGTGAATATTAGGGATAAAACGAATGTAAATTAGATAAAATAATAATAATAATAATAATAATAATAATAATAATAATAATAATAATAATAATAATAATAATAATAATAATAATAATAATAATAATAATAATGATAATACTTAAGGAAGATGTAGGACAAGTGATGAAATCCAGATATACACACAAATTATTAAACGTCAGTGTCTCATGTTCATTCCAGATATTCGAATGATGATTAATGAACGTTAGTCTCTGAAAATAACGAATTTCATAAAGTCGAATCATTATAAAATCTGTCCATTAAAAAATCCAAGGAACTCCACACATTGTTTTGGCTCAAATATTATACAAAAAAAATCTTGCTCTTTTAAGTATTCTCAGTAAAGTACTTTTGTTCACAGTATGATTCTTATGAATAAATTATTGAATGAACAAACAATTCTTACTCTTATGCATAACTTACTGAATGAACCGTATTCGTGTTGACATTTCTCTCTTTGTCTTTTATTCTCCTTCTTCTTCATGCAATAAAAGAGTAAACACAAAAAAAGAAAAAAATTTATACTATCGTTTAGTATTTTTATGAGTAAAAAAAAAAGAAAATAAATAATTTATACTATCGTTTAGTATTCTTATGAGTAAAAACAAAAAAAGAAAATTAATTATTTATACTGTCGTTTAGTATTTTTATGATTTTCTATATATTCCTAAATTTTACCATAGGCGAAGATATAGTCGAAAACGGTCAAATACATCTCTTGTATTACGAAGATATAAAAATAATTTACTAAGAATACTTTAAAGAATACGGTTCATTCAGTAAGTTATGCATAAGAATAAAAATTTTCTGTTCATTCAATAATTTATTCATAAGAATCATACTGTGTAACAAAAGCACTTTACTGAGAATACTTTAAAAGAGCAAGATTTTTTTTTGTATGATATTTGAGCCAAAACAATGTGTCGAGTTCCTTGGATTTTTTAATAGACAGATTTTACAATGATTCGACTTTATGAAATTCGTTATTTTCAGAGACGTTCATTGATCGAATATCCGGAATGAACGTGAGACACTGACATTTAATAATTTGTGTTTATATCTGGACATCATCACTAGTCCTACAACTTCCTTAATTGTTATTATTATTATTATTATTATTATTATTATTTTATCTAATTTACATTCGTTTTATCCCTAATATTAACCTCATTCATACCTTTTTTTACAACTAATTGAATCAAATAACGGACGCTGAAACAACCATAGTGGATAACAAAGGCCGTTATTGTTTTTAAAAGTGTGTGAAAAATAAAATAGACCGCATTTTGATATGATTTTGTTATTGAATTCTTTTATCTGTGAGTTAGGTTGGGCGGATTCAATGCGGGGCGAAGAGAGATGAACATGTAATAGATTTATAGATAGATAGATAGATAGATAGATAGAGAAGGAAGGAAGGAGGGAGAGAAGGAGAGAGGAAGGAGGGAGGAAGGGAGGGAGGGAGGGAGAGAGAGAGAGAGAGAGAGAGAGAGAGAGAAGAGAGAGAGAGAGAGAGAGAGAGAGAGAGAGAGAGAGAGAGAGAGAGAGAGAGAGAGAGAGAGAGAGAGAGAGAGAGTGTGTATGTGTGTGTGTGTATGTATGTATGTATGTATGTATTTGCGTGTGTGTGTCTGTATGTATATGTTTGTGCGAGCTTGTATCTGAGTGTGTATGCGAGCGTTTGTATATGTACATGCGTTCGTGCGCGCGTGTGTGTTTGCGTGCGTGTGTCTTTTTTTTTGCGTGCGTGTGTCTATGTGTTTCGCACGAATCAATAACCACAACCACGCCGACAAAGAACACCGAAGACCAGTGGAATAAACCAATTTATTTCGTCCATACATTCCACAGAAAATCTTTACCCCCCCCACCCGCCTCCCCCAAGCCTTCGACACGCCCCCTCTCGTACCACATGACCCGGTTAACCTACATCATGAGACGACCACATGGCATGCGATCCATGTTGATATACAGACACAGGCGCACACAGACAGACATGTAGGCCTATCACGTAGCAAGCTAGTGTATAAGTAATGTTGTATTTATGTAGAGATGTGTGAATGTATGAGTATTTTGATGTTTGTATGTTTGTGTGTATGAGTTGTTGTATGTGTGCATGTATGTCTTTGTGCTTGCTTGTATGAATGTGTATGTGTGCGTTTGTGTGTTAGTATATGTATCTTTTGTGTATGTTTATGTGTTTATTTGTGTGTGTATGTGTGCGTGTGTGGTTGTGTGTGTGTGTGTGTGTGTGTGGTTGTGTGTCTGTGTACGTGTAGTAGGAAAATGTGTGTATGGTAAGTGTGTGTGAGATTGCCTGGGTATGTGTTTCCACGCCCTGTACATGTCACTGTATAAGAACACTTTGACAGAGAGAGATAAAGAGAGAGAGAGAGATAGAGAAATAGATAGATAGAGAGAGAGATAGAGAGAGAGATAGAGATATAGATAGATAGATAGATAGAGAGAGAGAGAGAGAGATAGAGAGAGAGGTAGAGAGAGGAGAGGAGAGGAGAGAAGAAAAGAGAAGAGGAGAGACACGCACGCTCTTCCTCACTCGTCCCTTCAATGAAAATATGAAAACCACATCCTTCCCTACATCCTACATAAAAAAAAAAAAAAAAACACGACAGGATCCTCACGTACAGCTGGGTCCGCGCTTGGAATGGCAGCGGCTGTGTCCTTCAAAGGCTCTTTGACAGGGTCCTTCACCGGTTCCTTCACGGGCTCCTTGGCGGGCTCCTTGGCAGGGTCTTTGGCAGGGTCTTTGGCAGGTTCCTTGGCTGGTTCCTTGGCAGGACCTTTGACTGGCTCCTTGGGTGGTTCCTTGGTGTCCTTCTTGGCATCCTCTTTAGCAGGTTCCTTGGGAGGGTCCTTGGTATCCTTCTTGGTATCCTCTTTGACTGGTTCCTTGGTATCCTTCTTGGTATCCTCCTTGGCGGGTTCCTTGGTATCCTTTTTGGTATCCTCCTTGGCGGGTTCCTTGGTATCCTTCTTGGTATCCTCCTTGGTATCCTTTTTGGTATCCTCCTTGGCGGGTTCCTTAGCCGGCGCTGAAGGAGGCGAAGCGGTATCCTCGAGGACGACATCCTTAGCGTCCGTGGGAGATGTCTTCCCGTTAGGAACTCCTTTCTCGTCACATGTCATTCTGACGGGGGGGGGGGGGGGCGTATCCTTCACTCCTTACGTATCACGTCAACAAACTTTTTTTTCCTTTCAACTTTCTCTATTTCTCTTTTTACAATCAGTTTAATTTTCTTCTTCTATTCTTTTTTCTCTCTCTCAAATTACTTTCCTTACGTATCCGGATAACCGAACGCGGTAGGATCGCTCTTAGATAACCGAAAACTGTGGCTCAACCCTCGCTTTATCCTGCACGTGAATCCTGTAGGACTCGGAGCGACGAACTCTCGAGCGCGCGCTACGTGTTCCAGTATAAATATGTGCGTATTGATCGGTTACGAGACAAACCTCGCGTGCGCAGACCGTAGAGTTTCCACGAATTAATTTTTGCGTCTGGATTAGACTAATGGGTCTGTTTATGGTTGGTTGTTTGTCTTTTTGGTGTGTGTTTTGTTTGTTGTTTGTACCTCTGGTGATGGGAGTTTGTGTTTATTTTCCATAATGGAGGTTTGGTTTTGTGTTGTTTGTTAAGGTGGGTTTTTCCCGGGTGGTTTGTGTATTTTAAAGAGTAGTTGGTAACCAAAACCGGTTCGAGGGTAAACATTACCGGTTAGGATATAATATGAAATCGAGAAAGAAAAGAAACTTGTTTCTTTACGAAAAAAGTAACCCGAAATTCGAAACCTCGTCTTTTAGTTTATATACTTCACCTCAGATATGAGGATATAAAAGCCTTTATCCACACAACCAACGTAGATAACAATAAGCAACGTTGGCAACTCGATTCCCGCCGGTTCTCGATGACGCAAGAGAAGGAAAACTGATGCAAGAATTAACCATCAATGGCTTAAATAACATCATTTTCACCTCGTATACGTCAAAATTCCACTCTATTAGATTAAAAGACATCCAACCAGGTGATAATACCATGAAATGATAGCCATTAATCAGTCTCAAAAGCCGGTGACTTGCTGGATGACGCCATAACCGCGCCCCTGGAATGGACCAATCAGCGATCAGCATTCCAGAGGC
>NC_091589.1:8215488-8220488 GCF_042767895.1 Penaeus vannamei
ATGCAAGAAATATGAATGCCACTTGTCCGAAGCATAATGACATTGAAGTGAAACTGAATGCCAGATATTGAGAAGACAACCATTGTGGCTCTCAAAAGCAGGGTCTTATACCCATAGTGATTTTGGTTGGGGTTTGAATTCATGTGGAACTTAGGATGGTTTGTGATAGATGGCCTAGAGTTAGAAGTTTAATTTGAGTGGCACACTGTCAGACACTGTTCTTAATTCAAAAACTATGACAACAAAGCCTCAAATTTTAGCCAGATAGTGGTTAAACTGATTACTTGTTTGAAGGTGAAATCTCAGGAAGGTATGGAGGCTACAGTTGCAATTAAAGGTGCAGTTCAACTGGCCTTGTCTTCACGTACGACCTGACCTGTGGCCAAGTGCCCAGTGTTTCATCTGTGAAAAGCACCACCAAAATAGAACACACATGTCTCTGCTTGAATACGCTGGGTACAATACTTCTCGTTTGAGAAAAATGGAGCACTAGGACTTATTCTGTTTTACTGTAGTTCTGTGTGTGTGTTTGTTTGTTTGTTTGTTTGATTAAGAAAGAATAGAAACCAATTTATTGATTTATTGATTAACGCCAGTCTGATGGGCAGTCAATGTGAGTGTAACTAGTTTCAAATTAGCCCCCCCCCCCCTTTTTTTTTTTTTTCTTTTTTAACAATTGTGATATTTCTTTTATTTAGAATCTCTTTTTGTTGACTTTAAAGATATTGATAATTTATTTGAGGATTATAGATAGTTGTTAATTGCACCCAGGAAATCCGAGGAAAAAGAATCCTTAAGGTCCTGTTATTGCTGGCTCCCCTCAGCCCCCAGATTTCACACCAAAGTGACACGATTAGGCCCAAATAGCTGTGCTTATGGCCAGACTAGTTGAATTACGCTTTAACCCACTAGCATCAGTATATTTTGAATCCGAAAATAATACTTACCAGGTGGCTACAAAATTGGTGCGTGGGGCTGGCCCGGAATCTGTCTGCACGCCGGCTTCGGCTCGTGACAGAATCGGAACACAAACCAATCCGTCATACCCGCTTCGGCCCGTGACAGAATCGGAACACAAACCAATCTGTCACACTGGCGGGACGCCCAGCATTTATTTATTTATTTATTTATTTTTATTTTATTTTTTTTATTATTTATTAATTTATTATTATTTTTTTTCGGGTGTCATATGTGGGACACCTGTTGTAAATGGGTTAATATACCTGTGGTGGAGATTTATTGGTATTTGTGTGTGTGTGTGTGTGTCTCATATGTGGGACACCCGTTGTAAATAGGTGTACCACATGGTGGAGATTTATTGGTATTTGCTGGTGCAGGGCCAATATTGAGTGTGCAAGGCTCCACAAATGACTAAGCTTCACAATATTGCTGTGGATGTAGTGTGAAAATTGTCTATATATCAGGATGTTTTGGGTTAATATCAAGAGCAAGAGACAGAGATAGAAATGGACACTGCCATCATAAACCATAAGAAATCGTCATAATCAAAACATAGAACTTCTGCCTCATATTTACCTTGAAGTGAAAAAAATATCCACTGCATATCACCACTCAGACAATCCACAACACACAGCCAGATTTCTTAATGCCTGTTTTCTGTTTGTTATGAAGTGCAAATAAAGTGTGGGTGCAGGAGGGCTTGCCTCTCTGCCTAGGGAATAAGAAGGTAGCATGGGTTGGGTTTAATTTTTTTTGGTTTACATGATACCTCTGATTTGGGACTAAGCGTCTGTTTTCTTACTGGTGCTTCACTCCAGTACCCCTTCCTGATCGCTGTTTTCCCTATCAGGGGCTTTGCCCCCAGACCCCTTCCCAATTGCCATGTTTCCTTACAGGGGGGCTGTGCCCCCGGACCCCCTCCAAATAACCACTAGCTGTACATTGTAAGTTACAAATTGGATTCTTTATGGCTGAAGTGGAGGGGGCTTGGATATTATGAACTGAGGTATTTCTGCAGCTGGAACACGGTTATTGGTTTGTCACCAAATTTAACCCATTTACGACGGGTGTCCCACATATGAGACACCCGAAAAAAAAATGCTGGGCGTCCCACCGGTGTGATGCTGGATCGGAGCTTACGCTCTGGTTCCATTGCAGACTGCGGCAGGCGCACAGGCTGATTCCGGCCAGCCCTGCACACTGATTTTGAAGCCGCCCGGAAACCATTGATTTCAGCTTCAAAATATACTGGGGCCAGTGGGTTAATGTTATCCCCTAGACCAAAACATTTTCAGGAAGAGATTGTTTTCACCAGAAGTAGTACTATAAACCAACTTCCCTATTGGAACCAGCAGTAACAACTGCAGTAACAAAACTGTGAAATTTGCTGGTAGTTGGCTGTGCATGTGCAAGTATGGATGTAACAAGCATTTCTAATTTTTTTTAAATGTGTATGCAATAATGTAGAACACCTTGTATATCTAAGAATTTAATTAATTCATATTACTCTATAATTTTATCTAAATCACAATACATACATTAAAAGTATAGTTTCATTTCTAAGATATTGACAATGATTGGTTGTGATGTCATGAGCTATATGTGCCAAGACAGTTAAAATTAGGTTACCACACAGCTAAGTTGTTCACTACAAAGTGAGGATGGTTAGACTTAGTCACTGGAAGTGCATGGGAACTTGATCTCCACATGGTGTTCGTCACTACCCATTTTCTTTATTTCTGATGTTATTCTTTGCCAGAGCAGATCATATTATACATCAGTGACTAGTTTTTACACATCTTTTTGGACCCCCTTAATCCCATGCGTGTTGTTGCCATGGGGGAGGCTTAGGAGACAGAGACTGGGGCCCAATGTGGGAGATCGCCCCTACATTGGACCTCAGCCCTCGCCTCAGCTAATTTTGCTTGGTCTTCTCTTCTCCACCTTTTGTCTTCCTCCTTCTTCATCTCCTCCCCCTGTCCACATCCCAAAGTGTGAGAGCCGGGCTGAAAGGATGAAGGTCCGGTTTTTTGTCAGTTCTGAACGGCCTTCATACTCAGTTTGCAATTCCCTCTTACCCCTTTCATTACCATACTAACCAAACCAATAGTGTTCTACAACCTTTGACATCCAACATATTTGGTCTTAATTTTTAACTAATTTTTTACCTTTTTATCACAGTATTTTCCTTACCTGGGGAAATTACCCCAAAGTCTCGCGATATTTTTATATTTTTTATACGCTGCTAATGACCTTACATGCTGACGTGGCGTCAGGCATTGTTAGTTCAGACTTTGATGTTAATGATCATTCAACCTTATTTTTAAAAAGTCCTTCCAATTTTTCTTGCTCTTTTTAGACAACCATAATTTTTCTTTATCTCTACATGGTCTTCTTTTTCTTTTCTTCCAATATTAACCGAAATCATTGATTGAAAAACTAATACATTAGCTGTAATATGTATGTCAGTATCTTGCTGTGCCTATATTATGGTATAACTTAATCCTTTTTCTTGCCAGGTTTGTCACTTGATCCAGCCAAGCGCTACGCAAAGGTTGTAGATGATGCCTTCCATATATCAGCTGCCGTGCTCGACACCACCTCTGTTACAGATGATGAAATTATCAGGGTGAGTGTCTTGGGACAGTTCCTTTTTATGATTACTTTCTTGTTTCTGCTTTATAGATGCCATAACCTTCATAGTTATATTTGTTCTTATTTGAATATTTTACATCATTTTTATCATTAGTTATCCGTTATGATGGATCAGTGGCACCGTCATTGTTGCTTTCATTATCTCATCTGCCACCGTATTACGTTGCAAAAACATTTTTTCTTCTTCTTCTTCTTCTTCTAAACATCTTTTACCTGTTGAATCTAGTTTTGCGGCATGTAGGCTGAGTGCACGCAAACACTCATGAGCAGTGACAATACTCTGTGCCTCTCCTTTGCAAGTTTATTTTACATAAACCTTTTTTTTTTTTTTTTTTTTTTTTTTTTTTTTTTTTTTTTTTTTTGCCATTTTCCATTGTTCATATTTTTCTTTTAATTTGCTTAATCCAGATGGTAATAGCTTATTTCCTTGCACAGATTCCATATCATCACTCTATGTAGTAAATAATAATTAAAAGAAAAGAAAATGAAACATTTGGTTATTTGTCATATATCTTAGTTTTTCTTAATTCAATGCACAGCATGGAAATGGCATCCTCCCTGGAGCCAGCCCTCTTCCAGTTATCGCTTATGCATCATACATTCTACATTCGTTTATCGATGGAAATAATGCCAAAGCCCCTTTCTAAGCACCAAATGAGTCTAATCACACTCCAAGAGGTTTGTTCACTTGTGGCAAGTCTTTTCCATCACCCTGGCCTTCACTCATGACGACAAGTTTGCATCACCCTGCCCGCAGCCATTTTGTCCAGTGCACATGACTCTGTCCTCGACCCAGATTTTTCCATGATGGGACCATAACGTTATCCGGATCGTAGGAGTTAAAATGATAGAAAACAGCAAGAAAGGCTTAGATACATATTTTCTGTATAACAAAACTAAAAACTTTAACCATTTCAAACTACCACAAAAATTAACATGTCCTCTCCCACACAGGTCATGGTAGAAGTGGAAGGCTATGAGACACTCATCTGCAATCTGAGCAAAAAGTTGGGCATCTTGCAATGCCCACTTGACTTGCAGTTCATGGAGGGCAGCCGCATTGCCTTCTACACCCTGGGAGGTAAGGGTGTCGTCCACCTCTCGGGGTACGTCATTCCTGACTTGGAGGATGAGCTGGATGAGGAGGAAGAGGTAGAGGAAGAAGAGGAAAATAGTGATGAGGGTAAGGAATTGCTGTGTACACAATAAACTTTGGTATGTGTGTGTGTGTGTATGTATATATATATTGTGTGTGTGTGTGTTTGTGTGTGTGTGGAAAATGAGAGGAAGATGTATACAACCAAGAGTAACCAAGAGATGGTAGAGGGAGAGGGATAAGCAAATGACATCAAATAAATAAAGGATCTACATTTCAGAAACGCCAG
>NC_091589.1:8229086-8231586 GCF_042767895.1 Penaeus vannamei
AAATCAAGAAAAAAGTGAACAAAAAAGAATAAAAGATAATAACATAACACAAAAAATAATAATTCAATAATAAGTCGACTGCGAGGAGAAATAAAAACGAGGTATTGTGTGTGCGTGTGTGTGTGTGTGCGCGTGCGTACGTGCGTGTATGTGTGTGTGTGCGTGTGCGTACGTGTGTGTGTGTGTGCGCGTGCGTACGTGCGTGTATGTGTGTGTGTGCGTGTGCGTACGTGTGTGTGTGTGTGTGTGTGCGTCCGTGCGTGCGTGTTTGTGTGTGCGTGTGTGTGTGTGTTTGTGTGTGTGTGTGTGTAGGCTTAATATAGGCTTAGATTACGTAAACGAATAAAGAGATTCAGACATTTGAAAAGCCCTCCCCCACCCCCCATCCCCCTTGACCTTATCTCGAAAAAGGACAGTTGACCCAGTGACTGATAAGCGTGTCTGCTTGCCTTTGACCTTATACGGATAGAGAGTTGCAATGTGAAAGGCCAGTGGGTTTTTGTTTACGTTTTGTAGGCCTATGTGGGAGGAGGGGGTGAGGGATAGGGGTGGTATGTTTATTTATTTGTTTTGTTTTGTTTGATTTCTTTGTGTGTTTGGGTGGGGGTAGGGGGTGGTATGTTTGCTTGTTTGTTTGTTTTGTTTGATTTCTTTGTTTGGGGGTGAGGGTGGGGAGGTGTTGGTCGTGTTTGTTTATTTGTTTTGTTTGCTTGGGGTGAGTGGGCGGGGGGAGGGGGGATGTTACTCACGTTTGTTTGTTTGTTTCGTTTCCTTGGGGCGTGAGGGCTGAGGGTGGTATGTTGTTTATGTTTGTTTCTTTGTTGGCCTTTTATTTATTGTGTTTGATTTGGGTAAAGTGTTTGTTTAGGTGTGGCGGTGGGGTGGTCGGTGGTGGTATGCTGTTCATGTTTATTGTTTCTTTGTTTGTTATTTATTTTTTTTTTGTGACCAGAATTTTTTTTCGTTATTTATGTGTATATTTATTGTGGCTTTGTAAAAACTTCAGTGATGGAGACTGCATAGGTGTTGTATGAATTTAACTCTATTCTTTATTTAGGAAAGTTGTAAATTATGAATATTATGATGTAAGATAAGGATAATTTGCATTAGAAGTAACTAAAGGATATTGATTTTTATGTTATTTGTTTAATTACCACAACCACATCACCACCTCACACCCATCACCACTGACCACCAGTCACCACGCTACCACAACTCACATCAATCACCACCGCCACATCACCACCACCCACACCAATCACCACCACACCACCACCATAACACCAGTCACCACCACCACCCACACTAATCACTATTCATCACCACCACATCACCACCCGCACCCCCACCCCCACACCAACTACCACCCAAACCAATCACCACACACCACCACACCAGTTATCACCACACCAACCACTCACCACCACCACATTTCCACCACCCCCTCACCACCCTCTCCTAACCCTTCCTCCTCCTCCGCCAGGGTGGAGGTGTCGCAGCGGAAGAACGCCGAGAAGACCCCCCTGCAGGGCATCTTCGTCGGGGCCAAGGTCATCCGAGGTCCTGACTGGGACTGGGGCAACCAGGATGGCGGGGAAGGTAAGGGCGCGGGCCGTGGGGAGGTCTGTGTGTTTGTTTGTTTGTTTGAATGTTTTGAAGGTGTATTTATGTAGATAAGGTTGACTGCATATATATATGTATGCATATGTGTATATATGGTGTGTGTGTGTGAATTATATATATATATATATATATATATATATATATATATATATATATATATATATATATATATATATATGTATATATATATATATATATATATATATATATATACATACATATATATATATATATATATATATATATATATATATATATATATATATATATATATATATATATATATACATATATATATATATATATATATATATATATATGTATATTTATATATCTATATATTTTTGTGCGTGTGCGTGTGTGTGTGTGTGTGTGTGTGTGTGTGTGTGTGTGGGTGGGTGTGTGTGTGTGTGTGTGTGTGTGTGTGTGTGTGTGTGTGTGTGTGTGTGTGTGTGTGTGTGCGCGTGCGTGTGTGTGTGTGTGTGAGAGTGTGTGTGTTTGTATATATATATTTATATATAGTCTTCCTCCCCCTCCACCACCACCGTGAATATGTATTCTATTTCCCCCCTCCCCGTCCCCCAAGTCCTCCTCCCCCTCCCTTCCCCCTTCCCTTCCCCACTCCCCTCCCTCCACCACCCACCACTCACACTCTCCTTCTCCACCACCCCTCACTCACTTCTCTCCTCCTCTCCCCCTCCCCTTCCCTCCCTCCCTTTCCTTTCCCTGTCCCTGTCCCTCTCCCTCCCTTCCCCTTCCTCCTGCCTCTCTCCCTCTACCACCACCACCCACCCCTCTTTCTCTACTTCTCCACCACCCCTCACTCACTTCTCTCCTTTTCCCCCTCCCACTCCCCCTCCCTTCCTCTCCATCCTTC
>NC_091589.1:8236586-8266651 GCF_042767895.1 Penaeus vannamei
TATCTTCTTTTTTTACCTTTTTAAACATGAATTAATAACCACTTCTATACCATTTGCAGGTGGATGGGCGGAGCTCCGGAAAGACTTGCTTGCAGGTGGCATGCCATCAGGGCCATATGGACATTGTGCGTCTCCTGCTAGACCACAAGGCATCACTTGAGATTGCTGATGATGACGGCGATGTGGCGCTGCATTACTCAGCTTTTGGGTGAGGAGATATTGTTGTACCAGATTGGAAACACAGTTTTTCTCCCCTTCACTCATTAATTTCTACCCATCTTTCTCCTTTTGTCATTTCTTGTCATATTCTCCTTATCTCCTTCCATCCATGTATCTCCTTCCCACTGCCCCTCTTTCCCTCAGTCTCTTGATCTCCCTCCGTCCTTCAACATCACATCACTCTTCCTCTTCCTTCCCTTTACTCCCTCCTTATATCCGTAACAATCTGCCACCTAAAGGAAAGATGATACCAATCCCAACAATGCAGAAGACAAGAATGAATGATGATTTGAACATTTGATCCACTAATAAAAGAATAAGCAAAATAAAACCAAAAAAAAATTATTAGGAAAGTTTTAAAAAATTCTAATAATATTAGTGAAAACTGCAAATAAGACCCAGACCCAAATCAAACAAACAACTAAATAGATGAACCTCCCCCCCCACTCCCAGCAACCAGCCTGAAATCATGGAGCTGCTTCTACGCAAGGGAGCATCTATCAATGTGGTGAACGAAGGCAGGTGCTCGGCCCTCCATGTTGCTGTCAATAAACAGCATGCGGCATGTGTCAAGGTGCTGCTCAAGTACAGCTGCGATGTCAATGTACAGGTGAGGAAGTAGGATATTATTATGGTTTTGTCATTGCAGTCGTAATTGTGATAGGTATTGATGTAGTTTATCTTTGTAATTTTTTTTTTTTTTTTTATAAGTAGGATTGTTTTTTTGTTATTATGAGTCATACTATATTACTTTATTATTTTAGTTATTATTGTGAAAATTACTTCTAGAATAAATTTTATCATTACTATTGATCTTTTTCTTACCACTTATATTTTGAAGTATTAATATTATTGGCTTTGTTGTGTTCATTATTACCAATGCTATTATTCTCATCAGCATTGTCATGATCTTAATTACCAGTATCACCACCATCTTCACTAATTCACAAATCGCACTTCCTTTCCAGGACTCCTATGGTGACACGGCACTGCACGATGCAATTGGAAAGGACAGCATCGAGATCCTAGAGTTGCTCGGAAACTCACCTCACCTTGACCTCAACCTGCGCAACAAGAGGGGCTTCAACGTACTCCATCATGCAGCGCTCAAGGGGAATAACTTGTGAGTTTAAGGGGAAAGATTTTTTTTTTTTTTTTTTTTTTTTTTTTTTTTTTTTCTTTCTTTCTTTCAGAGAGGGAGGTTAGAGGGCAAGGAGGCTGCGTACAGGAAGGATTAGGATGCCGTTTTTGTTTTATTGATTTGTTCTTTATATTTTGTAATCAATCTTTGTGGGGAGGGGATTGCGTACGCTATTTTTGATTTCTTGTTTACACTGATATGACGACAATTTTTTATTTCTTTCATACATTGATATGATGACACTTTTTTATTTCTTGTAAACACTGATCTGACTATGTTATTATTTCTGTAAAATTTTGATTTGAAGTCTAAAGGCTAGTGTTAGTTGCTGGTTTTGGTGAGATGCAGTAGGCCAATTTTCTTCAAACATTTTAAATTACAATCAAATTTCATTTTTTGTGGTACATTCACAACCTTGTTGAACATGAATTGTAATCAAGTTAGTAGGTTTTATACTGTGTTTTTAGAATATATTGCTATATATTATTATTTTTCTATTTGATAGAGACGACTTTTTTAATTAATTCATTTTATTCTTCTTCTTCTTATTATTATTATTATTGTTTTTTTCATGATTAGCTCTGACCCACAAACCATAGGTACATATGAAATACTCTGAAAACATGATATAACAAAAAATCTGTAATAAACAAAGTAAAATGCAGTCCTATAAGATTATGGCTGTGCTGTACCTTACATTATTTTACTTTATCACATGCTACCTCATCTGTTAATATTTATTTATTGATGGAGTAAATACCCATTCATCTCAACCATCCATTTATTCCATAAACAGTGCTGCAGAGAAGCTGGTTCTTCGCTCGAGGCAATTTGTAGATGTGCGCAAGGACGATGGATTTGCAGCTCTCCATCTGGCTGCCTTAAATGGACACCGACAGGTTGCGGAAACACTCATCACCCTTGGCCAGGCTTCTGTCGACATCACCAACAACAAGAAGCAGACGCCCCTCCTCCTTGCCGTGTCACAGGTATATATGCTTCTTGCCTTGTCCTATCCCGCCTTTGTCTCATTAATAATTTTTTGGGGGTGTCCTCTTTTTTATGCATAGTGGGAAGGTACATGTCTTAAGTTAATGGAAAAATATATATTAAGAATTTGAAAACATATTTCACAGAAGTGTTAATGTGAATACTGTCGTATAAGGAATATTAATTCGAATGTCTTTTATGGCATTTTAAATTTGAATACTTTATTATTAGGACTGTTAGCATAAACAACAAATCACTGGAAATGCCAACATCAAATGCCTTATTGTAAATGTTAACATTGAAACCTTATTTTAATTAATCTTATTTCTCTGCTTGGGAACATTGTATAAAGATTGAATTAACTATCAATTTCATTTTTGAAGACATTAAATTCAGTTTGGACTTCTGAACTCTCACCAGGGTCACTGCGGTGTTGTTGAGCTCCTGGTGGACAGCAATGCCGACGTAAGGGCATGTGACGAGGATGGGGACACAGCACTCCACTTGGCACTTTTGAAGAACTCCACCACAACACATGCCCACCCCTCTCATGCCCCAACCATTACGCAGGTAGGAAGGTGTATGTTTAATTTTTATTCGGGGTCAGGGAAAAGAACTGTTTCCTAGACTTCAATTGCTTGTGAAGTTCTGGGATACAAGGCTAAATCCATTGTTAAATGGGATTGATTTTGAGCTTATGCATGTTAGTTTTGACTTGTGATCTATTCTGTCACCATATGCTTTTTTTTCTTGCATTTTTCTTTACAATATTCTCCCACCCCTCCACTAGATCCTCAACAATATCTCCCAGCGAGGTTTTGAGAACAAGGTGTCCCTGGCCGTTGCCTGCTATCTAGTGCAGAAGGGTTGCAGCATCACCGTGGCCAATAGCCGCTCGAAGACACCTCTCGACCTCATCAATGACACCAACACCATTGATCTTCTGCAGAGCTATTCTACGCAGGCTAGGTAAGGACGTTGGGCACATTTATTTGTCCGGATAACTTAGTACTATTGTTGATATTTTTTACTTTGTTTAGTGTGTGGGTGTGTGTGCATGCGTGCTTGCATGAGTGTGTGTGAGCGTGCGTGAGTGTGTGTGTGTGTGTGTGTGTGTGTGTGTGTGTGTGTGTGTGTGTGTGTGTGTGTGTGTGTGTGTGTGTGTGTGTGTGTGTGTGTGTGTGTGTGTGTAAGTGTGCAAGTGTGTGTGCAAGTGTGTGTGTGTGTGGGCGTGTGTGTGTGAGAGAGAGAGAGAGAGAGAGAATGAGTGTGGTGTTCTTTCACAAATTATAATGGCAGCAATAATAGTGAAATCTGATTATCCTTTTATCCTTCTGCAGCAGTGCAGATACAATGGCCCGTGTTGACATGGACCTGAAGGCGTTGGACCTGGCAGCTGAGAGCATTCGCCATGGTAGCAGTGTTGGTGGTGGCATCCTCGATGGGCCTGCGTCCTCCTCCTCATCCGCAGAGTCCCCATCGGGAAACTCTTTCGCTGGAGGGAACAACAAGCCTCAGTCGGTGTCCCAGCCTGTGAGCCCAGCCAAAAGCCAGGGCGAGCAAGTCATGGTGCCTGGTACCTCTGAGCCCATGAATAATTGTGACATTGAGAAGGTACTTTTCTTTTCTTTCTCTTGGAAGGAGAGATTGAGTGTTTCAATTATTCCCTCTCCCCACCCTGTCATAAACCAATCTCTATATGAACACAAAATCTCTGAAGGTATTTTCAATCTGTCCATCTCTAACTCAAACAAAATCCCAGCAGATTGTGGAGACTAAGGACGAGTGCTCGATCTGCTTGGAGTGTCCAGCCACAGTGAGGTTCCAGCCATGTGGGCACTGCGTCACCTGCGAGGACTGCTCTACACGTGTCAAGAAGTGCTTCCAATGCCATGCTGTTGTGCTGACCAAAGTTACAAGAGGTTAGTTATGTATTACATCTTTATTTACTTATTATTTTACAACGGGTATCACACATATGTGACACCCAGAAAAAATGCTGGGCATCCCACCGGTGTGACGCTGGATCGGAGCTTGTTGGCAGAGTCTGGGCAAGCCCCGCACGCTGATTTTGAAGCCACCCAGAAACCATTATTTTTGTCTTCAAAATATACTGTCGCTAGTTGGTTAAATAGAAATACTGCTAATAATAATATAGTAATCATAAGAGAAGTATATTTTTTTGTGACTGATTGGACTTCTTTTTTCTTTTCTACTTATATTTCCTATGAAAAATAAAATCATCTTGTGTCTTGAAAAAATGGGAAATAAGTTGATGAAAAGCAGACCCTCAGTCTGAAATAACCCTTGATCTGGACGTGATTTCTAATGCCCATTTCCCCCATTTCTAGATGGCCGGACAGTCTCTAGCAAAGCTCGGCAGCCATCCGCAGAGAGACTGCGCTACCTGGAGACCAAGATCGCAGAGATTGAGGAGGCTCATTGCTGCAGCATCTGCCTGGAGCGCCGTCGTAGCGTTGCCTTCCTCTGTGGTCACGGAGCATGTGTCATCTGCGCCCAGACACTTAAGACTTGCCACATGTGCAGGAAGCCCATTTCAAAGAAGATTAATCTCTATTGATAACAAGGGGTCGGAGTAGGGTTCAATTTTCACTTTTTAAAAAATTTCTTTCTTTCTTTGTGTTTATATAAAGGTCTATGTGATGCTGATTTTAGACCTTTGGAGTGTTCTTGATCTATAGGATAATAATGTGAAAGAAAAAGATATTCTGATATGAGGGCATATATTATTCAGTTTTTTTTTCCAAGGTATAGACTAAGACCTTATTGTGAAAGGCTTTTTAGTGTTTTTTTTAAGTATTTTTATTGAATGCCTAGAAGAAAGGAAAAATACCTTGTAATATGTATTGCAAGCTCTCCAGGAAAACAGAAGGACATTAATTATTAACACAATAAAATGCAGAGTTGGCAAAAGTACTTCATTCAGAGGAAATGGAAGGATACATACATAGGTACACACATACATTTCATATTATGTGTACATAAAAACATGTGCAAGGAGTGTTACAGTGGTATATTGTGATTGCAGTAAAGGAATGGTCGCTTAATGATAAAGATTTGTACTGTTAATGCAAAGTTATGTCTGCTTGCCCAAGAGTGTTGGTGTTTACTGCACTGTATCATTTAGACCTGTGTAGTACATTACTACCTTGTATATATTGTAGATTTGAATTACGTTCACCCCCATTCTCATTCATAGTGTGTTTTTACTTTCTTTGGTCACTTCATTTAATTATCATTATTTCTCTTACAGTCATTTCCACTCTGAAATGACCTAGTTTTCTGCTTTTTTTTTTTTTTTTTTTTTTTTTTTTTTTTTTTTTTTTCCCACCTGAGATTGTGGTATCAGGATGTTATTTTGTTATGGAGTATATACCTCACCCAGGAATTGCCTCAGTTTGTACCAGGTTATTTCTTCCTATATTTTTTTATCTCTTCTTTTTCTCATGTCTTTTTCTTTATTGTCTAGTTCTCCTCTTATTTATTACTCTTGATTTATACCTCTTTTTCTTTTATCTTTTGTTTCTTTGGTTTCGTCTTTTAATATCTACTTGTTCCTTTAGTCTTTTCTTCCAATTTTTCCTTCTGCTTTTTGTACTCTTCAGACTTCTGCATCCTACGCAGAGCAAGGAATTGCAAACAAAGCAAGCACACAAGCAGGCAAGCCCACGTAAGCCAAGACTCTAGGGATGGGTAGTTCATCCTGCGAGGTATCTAGACATTAGCTGGTCAGCCTGTTTCCTCATGTTATCATGCTGCCATCCAGTGCTACTTGGTGCTGATATCGTGTAGATAAGGAATCTCATAATAATGCAGAAAAAGGTTTTGAATGAGAAGGAATAATTCGCAAAGCAAGAGATGTAATGGACACATATTTATTAAATCTAATGTAGTTCTCATAAAGAGTTAAAAGCAAGCATGTTAGTGACACCACTGACATTGCGAATGATTCCTTCTCATTGAACTTTTTTTTAGAATCTTATACAAAACAAGTGGAGAGCACATAGATGTTTAACGCAGAAATATTCCTGCATTGACCCCCCACCCCCACCCCACCCAAGTTTAGATACAGGTGCAAATTGAAATGGATTTATTATTTGTTTTTTCTCACAAGGGAGAGAGTTTAGTATTGTCTCAAAATTTTTTGTGTATGTCTGTTTAGATTTTTTAATATATATTCTTTGACTGGAAAAATGTCTTCAAATACAGGATGATCTTAAAAGAACATAAATGGCACAAAGTTTGGTGAAAGGTCAACTGAAAATCAGTATTTTGTTATTCCTTTTTTTTCTGTCCATCATAAGATAACAGAAGTAATTTAAAAGAAGCATCAGGGGGTATGTAAGCTCAGAATAGCTTAAGCTAAATGAAGGTAACTCAAGCAGAAGGGAACTAGGTATCATTTGAGAGCCAGATCTGTAGCAATAGGTATATAATCATAACTGTATGAAAAATGTACAGCTTTTGATGGGTTATGAATGCTTGTATTGAGAAGAGCTTCATGTAATACAGAAAAGATTAGAATAAATTAATCTTGAACATGAGACAGAAATGAACTCTCTCTATTGTGATGGACAGAAGTGAGAAATAGTAGGATATTTTTCCCTTATGTATGCATGAGTTGCTGGCTCATTTGCCTTAGTGTTTGGTTGTTGCAAATATGGTTTGTCAGTGTTTAGATAGATGAGCAGCACCATTACAGTATAATAAATAGTATGTTGGACGTTGTCTTTTGTTTTTGGCTGTAATGTGTCTGGTGATATTTTCTCGGTCTTTTTCTCTCACTTTCTCTTTGTGTTGCCCGTTTTACTCATTCATATGCAAATATTGATATGTTGATGTGCATGTATTTCTGCTAGAATATATATCACTCAGTCAAAGAAGTAAGCTCTTCTGCAATGATATTTAAAGAACATATCTGTAATATTCTTTCTGTATAATGTAGTAATTCTGTTGGACATGTTTTCTTGATGATGTTTCAGGATTAGGGAAGAGCTGAATATTACTTCATAATATATTCTAAGGCCACAAATTTAATGGAGCTCAACATATTCTGTAAATTTCTAACCCTTGCACACAGTTTTATATAGAAAATGCTTTGAGAGACAGGGAGAGAAAAGTTGATTAAACACTTTTTCAGACATTCATTTGTGTAAGGTCTGTGTACACTTAAGGACATACAAGCAGGAGTCTGTGGAAAGGAATAAGTGCACAAATGAAGAAATTTGGTGCTTTTTTCATGTATTAGTTTCAGTGTTAAGCAAGAAGAGAGTCAGCCTATTTCAAATCCATATGTGTAGTGGATGTTTATATAATTTTGATTACTTTTCCAAAAATGTGTTACTGTTCTTGTATTGTCTTTGAACGTGTATGCTTCAGTGCAAATTATACGTGAGATAATTTAGACGGGAATGTGTTTATATACTCACCTACTTTCTGAAGCTCGTTAGGTCCCTGCCCCAATAATTTCAAGCTCAAAAAGAAAAGAGGGAAAGAAAGCCATTCCATTGCTGGCTCACACATTGCTCACTTCTTAGAATGATGTGCTTGATAGAATAGCACATAGTTGACCATTACAGTAGTCTGTTTAATAATCATGAAAGAGAAATGACACCTTAGGAATATTTCTTGCTGACAGCTTCTGGCCGTCCTTTTTCGGTGCTTCAATTAGACATTTCATCGCACTCAGTTTCAACTGCACTGCGCTTTGTCTATTTTTTCTTTCCCATGAAGAGCAACAAAAACTCAGAAATCGCTAGCAAAACTTCTCCTTAACGTCCACTTTTCAAATTCACTTTGCTGCTGCGGCGTTCTTTGAAATGACGATGGTATAAGATGTTTCCTTTTACCTTGATCAAAAGAGTACCCTGGATTATTCAGTGGCTGTATAGTCTTAGCATAGGGTGGGGAAAGTGTTAGTGAATGAGTGTGAGGACAGTTATTGTGTGTGAAATTTCTTGAACCTAAATGAGGCCTATTGTGATACAGTGTTTAAAGGCAACATGTAACTCATTGCAAAATATTCCTATATCTTTAAAATATTAGGTTCCACATGCCATATCAGGAAAACTAGAAGTGTATTTGCAGATTTGACACTAATGGATGCTGTAAATAGAGAGAAAATTTTGAACTTAACTATCAGTTAGTTTTCCTGATACACAGTGTAATATTTTGTTAGGGGAATACGGTCTGCTTTTAAGATGTAATGTAATGAAAAATTGTTGTATGAGAACTTCATAAAAATGGTGATGCCATAATTTTTAACATAATGTTTCAGAGTACAATAAGCCCCCCTCCCCCCCAAATGAATTTTATATATTACAAAATGAAAACATGCTTAGGAAATCGAGACACCGTTATTATTCTGACTAAAGAGGAATTTCTACACATGAGACTTATGATTGCATCTTTCTTTTTCTATAAAAAATTGACGGCATCTTATAATGTCTTTTTTTTCTTGATGTTTATTTACCACATGATTTCACGGAGGCATAATGTGTGTTTTGTTTATGTTGAGAATGTGGCGATGCGTTTGCTTCTTTGTATAATGATATATTCCTGTTTATTTATCCCTGTTTTATCCACTGTTAATTATTTTCATTGATTTCCCCTAATTATTATTATTGTTAATATTATCATTATTATGATTACTTATTACTATTATCATCATTACTATTATTGCCATTATTATTGTTGTTATGATGATGATGATTATTATTATTATATTATCATAATTTTATTATTATTATTATTATTATTATTATATTATCATAATTTTATTATTATTATTAAAATTAATTACCATTATCATTTTCATTATTATTTTTCAACATAACAAATAACATAATGGATAATTTAATAGCAATTACTTCAAACTTAGTTTGATATTGAGATGCATAGGCCTACTGCAGGTGCTAAAGCCTATTATAGGTTTGCATTTGACCGAGCATGATATTATATTGTCTCTTACACATTGGGAAAATATATGTGAGAGTAAATTGAGGCAGCTTGGCTTAGAGTGATATTTTATGCATTATTTATATTTTGCAATGATTTTCTTTTCTTTTTGTAAGCGGTACATAAATAATCAGTATTTTTTTTTTTTTTCTACGTTTTCAGTTTACTAATTACTGTTTTCTTTATTCCTTATCTTTTACTTTTCTAAGATGTCAGTATTGATTTGAAATATAATTTCTTAATCTTATTTTCAAAATAAGGAAGATTTGTGTTTGTATGTCTGTACGTATATGACTGGTTGTGCATTTGTTTGGTGAGCGAGCAAGTCCACTTGTGTGTATAAGTGTATTTGTTGAATGAATGCATATACTATGCCTACTTGTCTCACTAGTGTGTGTTATTGTACACACTACATTCATTCATTTATACATATGTGTGTATTTGTAAATACCCCTTATGTAATTAACATCAAATTTCTTTTAATTTTGTTTTTTTGTTATTATGGCACAAATGTGATTTGCACACATTTTATGTTGTGTAGGCTAATACATTGTGTTTGTATATATTGTGGTTGGAGGGGATAAGTGGGAACAGAAGTCACCATAAAACAAAAGGAAACAACAAGAAAAAGGAATATATATATATATATATATATATATATATATATATATATATATATATATATATATATATATATATATATATATATATATATTGAAACATATAATGATCCCATGACCTATAAAACTAGTCTTTTTTTTCTTTTCTTTTGGACAGTAATGAGGCTTTTTCATTAGCTTGTTCCATCAATATAATAATTATTATTACTGTCATAGTTTTATTGGTGTTATTCACATTTCTTTATTATTACCATTGAATTCAGAAGCTAATGCTAGTAGGGGATTATTATTACAAATTATGTTTCTTATTCATAAAATTGTATGGAGATATTATTCTCTTTTTTGTTATGTTTATTTGATCTATTTATATTTTCTATACTGTCATGGAGCTTTAGAATAAAAATCTCGCCAACCTTTCATACTTATAAAAGTTTCTGGATTTGGGTCATGAGCTCACGCAATTGTGTGACTTTGTCCATTGTTAATTTGGCTAAATTACAAGTTGAACACTTTTGTACCTGGGATTTCCGAGCAACCACTTCTATTTCCCAGTTTATAGGAAATGTGTTAATGTATCAGACAAGACTACCTTCATTTCAAGTGCTTGCTAATTCTACTGGCATTTGCATATGTGCCAACCATTCAGAACCTGTAAAATGTAACTGTAAAACTAAGATTTACTGTAGCATAAATGAACCTTTTGACAGAGTTTGTACTTCAATAGATATGATATCCTGCTTCCAACCAGACTTTTTTTATGTGGTCTTTGCATGTACTAATGCATTTGCGTTTATTGTGGTAATAGTAATAAAACGTTTAAAGAATTAAATTGTTTGTGTTATTTCTTATCATTTGTGTCCTTGATTTATAGAGTAGAACCATTTGTGAAGATAGCAATTCTTGATTAAAACATTTAGGGGTGAGCCTCTGTTTTTTTAGAATGTGAATTGAAGTGTCCCGGGAAAATATTGAGTTAATACTTAAGGACCAGCATCAAAAAGAACTTTTGACACCTTAAGCAAATCACTCGGAGGCTATCTTATGCTATGTGTAAAAATGTATTCAGTTTCCTACACTCTTTACATAATGCAATATACACAGATATATATAGGTAAGGTCCATTGTCAAGATCCTCTTTGGACCAATATTGCTACAAGTTTTATGAACTGAAAATGATCATTACATAATAAACTGCCCAGTGTTGATTCCTGTTTACTATCCTCTTTTCTTTTTATGATTCTGGTCCACAGATGTTATTTACTTGTCACTCATTCCCTCATGCAGTAATTACTGAGTAAATAGGCTGTAGAGCAGTCTGAGAGAGCCAAAATAGGGGCAAGTATATTGGTATCCATGTAGGATACAGCGCTTGTTGAGAAACAAGTCCTATTTAGTTTTTGGTCTAGGGAGTAACTTCAAGGACACAGCAAAATTGAGAGATGAGTGGGGAATGTTAGCATACATAGGAAGAATGTGTAGGAGATTAATTTACAGGCCAAAAAGTGTAGATAAACATCCACAATGTATGACTATCGTGATGGTTCTAATTATTATTTGAGAAATAGCAATAAAATGCTTCATTCATTTTTCTATCATTTCACGACTAACTTCAGAATGGATACAACAACTATTGTCAAACATTCTACACGGTGCATTTGTCATACACACAACAAATTTCATTATAAACAAATCACATTTCATCATAAATAAATCAAAGAACAATATTTTCCTGAAATCGTACACTGCTGTCTACACAAAAGATCTCAACAGCAGGTCCTTTTTTCTACCACACACCAAAGCAATTAAAACACAGTGACCGCTCCCGTGTCCCCGAAGAGGACGAGCGAGGTAACAGGACGCCGCCCTTTGCGTGCAGCGAGGGAGGTCCCAGGGATCCTCAGCGGGGCAGCTCGTATAAAAAACCGGCCTTCGTGATCTCATAACAGTTGCATCCCAGCAATGGCAGCCATGGGTGTTTCCTCTGCGTCCGAGGGGTCTACGGCCCAAGGTTTCTCCTTCGACCCCTTCGCCAGACGCTCCCTCAGGAGGAGGTCCAGCCTGTGGGAGGTCCCCGAGGGCACCACGGTGCTTCCCGACGGCGTCATCCTCCGCTGGACGTCCGACCGAGCCAGTTACCGCTTCGCCGAGAGGCCGAGCGAAGGAGAGGCCTTCCGCCGGAGGGCCTCGAGGGGGGCGAGCGTGAGGCACATATCCCGCGTCAGACAGCACTCCGGCCTCGCCTTCCGCAGGTCCCTCTCCCTCCGCCCGCATGCGGCCTCGGGACCCGCGAGTCGCCTTCCTGTTGCTCCTTCCGATTCCAAGACCAAGTTCTCCTTCAGGAAGGTCCTCGCTAATGCTATTAAAAAGCCTAAGAAGACCCTGAAGGCCTTCTGCAGGAGGAAGCAAGGTCCTTCGTCCAGATCCTCCTTGGACGACTAGGAGGAAAGGAAGGATTAGTTGGACGAAGGCGCTACAAAACTGAAAATGGTCTTTATGTAATAAACTTGCCCAGTGTGTATGTATGTTTACATTCCCTTCTCTACCCCTTATTGCGTCGCCATTCTACTCGTTGTCACGACCGTGAGGTACAACGTTCATTAGGGAAGAAATCCTATTCATTCAAGACCTTTTTAGTCAAAGGAGCAATTCAGTGAAATAGAGCACAACAGTTTTTGTTAATGAAGACAGCCTTTAATAGTACGAAATTTTACAAAGCTTACAACGTTCTCGACCAAAAAGGCGAAGGTCTGCGCGTAAGTGTAATTTTTGAATTTTTGTATGTTCGTGCGCATGTGCGTACGTTCGTGTGTGTCAGTTTATTCTCCATAGAACACGAGATTACATTTTGAGAAAATATAGTACAAAGCAACTGTGTGAAGGATGATTTAAGATCCATGTCACGGAGAAATTTTGAAACTTGTTTCATGAAAGCAATTCGCGGAAATTTCCTTCAAAAAGAAATTTATCTGTAGCCCGTAAACAAGTTGACTCTTTGCCTTACAGAAAGGGAGCTTGACAACCCAGAAATCAATGTGATTTATTCTAGTCTGCTAACTAGTCTGTAAGGCAAAGAGTCAACTTGTTTACGGGCTACAGATAAATTTCTTTTTGAAGGAAATTTCCGCGAATTGCTTTCATGAAACAAGTTTCAAAATTTCTCCGTGACATGGATCTTAAATCATCCTTCACACAGTTGCTTTGTACTATATTTTCTCAAAATGTAATCTCGTGTTCTATGGAGAATAAACTGACACACACGAACGTACGCACATGCGCACGAACATACAAAAATTCAAAAATTACACTTACGCGCAGACCTTCGCCTTTTTGGTCGAGAACGTTGTAAGCTTTGTAAAATTTCGTACTATTAAAGGCTGTCTTCATTAACAAAAACTGTTGTGCTCTATTTCACTGAATTGCTCCTTTGACTAAAAAGGTCTTGAATGAATAGGATTTCTTCCCTAATGAACGTTGTACCTCACGGTCGTGACAACGAGTAGAATGGCGACGCAATAAGGGGTAGAGAAGGGAATGTAAACATACATACACACTGGGCAAGTTTATTACATAAAGACCATTTTCAGTTTTGTAGCGCCTTCGTCCAACTAATCCTTCCTTTCCTCCTAGTCGTCCAAGGAGGATCTCGACGAAGGACCTTGCTTCCTCCTGCAGAAGGCCTTCAGGGTCTTCTTAGGCTTTTTAATAGCATTAGCGAGGACCTTCCTGAAGGAGAACTTGGTCTTGGAACCGGAAGGAGCGACAGGAAGGCGACTCGCGGGTCCCGAGGCCGCATGCGGGCGGAGGGAGAGGGACCTGCGGAAGGCGAGGCCGGAGTGCTGTCTGACGCGGGATATGTGCCTCACGCTCGCCCTCCTCGAGGCCCTCCGGCGGAAGGGCTCTCCTTCGCTCGGCCTCTCGGCGAAGCGGTAACTGGCTCGGTCGGACGTCCAGCGGAGGATGACGCCGTCGGGAAGCACCGTGGTGCCCTCGGGGACCTCCCACAGGCTGGACCTCCTCCTGAGGGAGCGTCTGGCGAAGGGGTCGAAGGAGAAACCTTGGGCCGTAGACCCCTCGGACGCAGAGGAAACACCCATGGCTGCCATTGCTGGGATGCAACTGTAATGAGATCACGAAGGCCGGTTTTTATACGAGCTGCCCCGCTGAGGATCCCTGGGACCTCCCTCGCTGTACGCAAAGGGCGGCGTCCTGTTACTTCGCTCGTCCTCTTCGGGGACACGGGAGCAGACACTGGTAAAGCATCTTCATATCTCACTTTTCTTCAATTTTGTTTTTTATGGAAAATGGATAATTGTCCACCATGCATAGAATAGTCTGGATGATGTTCAAGTATTCTTAATATGTTCTTTCATATTTGAATCATTTCTCAGAGACCAGATTATGAATTGATTGCGATTCTCTGTGGTCTCACCCAGTTACTTCGGCTCATTCTGTATTTTTCATGCACCATTGGAGGACTTCTCAGTGTGCAACTTCGCTCTTTCGTATCCTATGGGGAATGAATTGACTTCACACACACAAACGCATGCACACGCATACCTACAGACACAAATAAACACTCGTATGTAGATCATATAAGCTTAGTTAAAAAAAAAAAAAAATCGAAAACGTTGCAAGCTTTGTGATGTTTCGTACTATTACTCTGTTAATTTAAGCCTTAACAAAAGGCATTGTGCTCTTCATTTCGCTTTGAGCATGTTCATTTTGGGAAAGTTCTTCCTTTGACCAAAAAACCTTGAATTAATAGGATTTATTCCCTAATATACGCTGTATCTCATGTCGATGAAGACAACTACTGGGTCTTTGGGTCTCCTTTCCATGCAAGAAAAGTATATACGACATGACATGACATCGTTCAAGAGGCACCAGTATGTTTGCAACTCAGAAATCATGTTCTGTGTTTGACATGCTTTCAGTTCAGTTTCAGTTCAGATTATTCAAGTGTGCTAACATACGTCATACTCCCTTATTGGAAGACAATCAATCGGTTTCAAAATATCTCAGTGACATAGATCTTAAATCGTCATCCACATTTGCTTCGTCTTGTACTATATTTTCTCTTTATGTAACCTCGCATTTCATACCCTATGGAGAATAAACTGACTTCACACAAACACAAATGTACGCGCATACGTACGAGCACACATAAACATACAAAAATTACACTTACGCGCACACGTTCACGAGAAAAGCCTTTTCTGGTCGAGAACGTTGTAAGCTTTGTAAAATTAAAACCTCTTCATTAACAAAAGGGAATATAAACATACATACACACTGGGTAAATTTATTACAGAAAGATCCAACTAACCCTTCCTTTCCTCCTAATCGTCTAGGAAGGATCTCGACGAAGAACCTTGATTCCTCCTGCAGAAGGCCTTCAGGGCCTTCTTAGGTTTTTGTATAGCATTAGCGAGGACCTTCCTGAAGGAGAACTTGGTCTTGGAACCGGAAGGAGCAACAGGAGGGCGACTCGCGGGTCCCGAGGCCGCATGCGGGCGGAGGGAGAGGGACCTGCGGAAGGCGAGGCCGGAGTGCTGTCTGACGCGGGATATGTGCCTCACGCTCGCCCTCCTCGAGGCCTTCGGCGGAGAAGGGCTCTCCTTCGCTCGGCCTCTCGGCGAAGCGGTAACTGGCTCGGTCGGACGTCCAGCGGAGGATGACGCCGTCGGAAAGCACCGTGGTGCCCTCGGGGACCTCCCACAGGCTGGACCTCCTCCTGAGGGAGCGTCTGGCGAAGGGGTCGAAGGAGAAACCTTGGGCCGTAGACCCCTCGGACGCAGAGGAAACACCCATGGCTGCCATTGCTGGGATGCAACTGTAATGAGATTCAGTTCAGTTAGATTTGCGAAGTCATGCTTCGCCCGGGCCTTTTCTCTGGGGTGGCCCGGCCTGTGTTAACTATTTCTAGTTAACTCAAATGTTTTCTTTGAACTGCATGCTTACCGCGGTGGCTGGATTGCAAGCAAGCGATCCAGCTGCCATGGTGAAAGCATGTTGCACACCCTTTTTACCAGCCCGGCGGCTGTGGTGGGTGGTCCCTGTCTCAGAAATTGTGTGTGTACACAATTCTGCAAGTAATGTAACAGGGTGGCGTTAGGCTCGCCGCAGTGTTTACATGACCTCCCAGACTCACTGTCAATAATTTGCCAAGCGCATTGGTAACCTAGTCTTAGTCTGAATAGTATGACTTCGGTACCTCTTTTTGTGTTTGGAGGAAGGGCCAGTGGCTCATAGCCTGAAGCATCTGAGTACCACTTGGCAGCGAGCGATTTTGTGATGTTTTCTCTATGTGCTCCCCGGAGGACCGCACACGCTGCAGCTTTGGTACCTTGGCTCAGTCCCCTTCGGCTGGGTTTAACGATCATGGAGGATGGGGGCATACCCCTGCCCTTTTCGGCTAGTTTATCAGCAAGCTCGTTCCCTTGTATGCCTATGTGGCTTGGGACCCAGTTTATGATGATTCTTCTACCTTGACTAAGGATTCTTTGGGCTATGTATAATACTGTTGTCAAGAGGTAGATGTTATCTGGGGGCATGCTATGCTGTAAACTGTCAATAGTTGCTCTTGAATCTGTGTGAATGACAACGTGCCCTCCCCTCAGGGACGCGTGTGTCAATGCTTCCATGATCGCAACCGTTTCAGCCTGAAGCGTTGAGGCATTGTCAGTGACCCTAATGGATGCTGTGGTATCCTTTGTTGCAAAGCCGGCGCCTGCAGTATGGTTTATTGGATCCACGGATCCGTCCGTGTAGTAAGTTATACTACCCGGCGGAGTTATTTGTTCAATGACCCTTTGTGCTTGTGCCTTTAGGCTAGGCATGGAATATTGATCTTTTCTCATTGTGAGATTTAAAATTGAGAATTCGATCATTTCGTTTGCCCACGGCGGGGGTTCTTTGTAATCAGGGTGGGGGGAGTCCATACCCTTGGCAAGCAATAAATCTTTTAGTTGAAAGCGTATCAAAACTCTGGCTGTATGTGTGAGCCAGGAATTGTCTGCAAACAACTGATAATCTTGTTGTAGGCGTCTGAGAACTCTTTGTCTTAAATAGGAGTTTGTGGGTGCCTGCAGGACCTTGGAAAGGAACTGTGCTGCCATTAGATCAATTCTAGTGTCCACGGACGGTAAATCAGTTTCCATGAGGAGGTTGATGACCTTTGTCCACTTAGGTGCACCTAGAATGATCCTGGCTGCTTCGTTTTGTATTGTTTCCAGTTTTTCTTTTAATGTTGTGCTGGAAGCAATGAGGGCGACAGATGCATAGTCAATAATAGGACGGACAGCATGTACATAGAATGATCTTAGTACTTTGTGTCCTGCTCCTATGTGTCTCCCTGTCATGACTTTCATGACTGACAGTCTTTCCTTGGTTCTGTCAAGCAGGTATTGGATCTCCTTTTTGAAAGTGAGTGTGTGTCCTATCCATACACCAAGGTATAGATAATCCTTCACCCATTCCAGATCCATACCCTGTATGGTGAGTTTTTTGTTTCTGACATTGGTTCTCAGTGCCATTGCTTTGGATTTTGCTGCTGATATTTTTAGACCCGTCCTACAACACTCTTCAGACACCAGGTTCAGACAACGCTGAGCCCTAGTTAGGCAGTGGTTGCCAGAGGCTATGATTGCCAAGTCATCTGCATAAGAGATGATCTTGCATCCCTCTGGCAGGTGAATGTCGAGTATGTTGGACATGAGGGTATTATACAGGGCTGGACTAAGAACCCCTCCCTGTGGAGTTCCATTTTCAAGTGGCATGTGCTGTGAGAGGTGGCCTTGAAATCTGACATTTGCTGATCTATTTTTAAAATAGTCAGCTATCCAGGCCAAGAGTCTGCCTTTGACTCCTTTGTGGATTAGGGTCTCTTGAATGGCAAGTGGACTTGCCAATTCAAAAGCCTTCTCCAGGTCAAGGAAGACAACCACGGCGGGCGAGGTGCAGATTGTGCTTAAGAGTGTGGAAATGCTATGAGCAGTGCTCTTACCCCTTGTGAACCCGTGCAGGTGTTCATGGGGGGGACCCGTTTTCCATCGGAGCCTGTTGAGTACCATCTTCTCAGCTGTTTTGCCCAGGCAGCTGAGAAGAGAGATGGGGCGGTACTTGCCAGGCTCCTTTGGCTTTGGGATGGGAACTATTGTGGCTTGTTTCCAGCTCTGGGGCACTGTGGCTGTTTGCCAGGATTTGTTGATAACCTGCAAGAATGCAAGTTCTCCTGCAAGGCCTAGATGAGAAATGATGGGGTGAGAGATCCCATCAGATCCCGGTGCTGACCCAGAACTGGATTTGTATGATTTTCTTAGTTCCCTAAGAGAGAACAAGGCATCTGCTTCATCAGCTTCGAGTGCCTTGTCTCTTATGAGAGCAAGTCTTTCTGGATTTAAGTTTTGTTGTTTTTCTCTCATCATTGGAGGCAGATTGTTGGTGCTGGTTCTGGCAGAGAACTCAAGCACCAATCTGTTAGCCTCTGATTGTGGGTCATGATGAGTGCATTTCGGGGCTTGGCGGCTTGTCGCTTGCCTGACCCGTTTCCACAGCTCTGTAAGGCTGGTCTGGTACCCAAAAGACTGGCACCATTCCAGCCATTTTTCCTGCCTTACTCTGTTGGCAGTTTCCTTGGCATCCACAACAGCTTCCCTCAGCAGGGCCAGATTGTCGGGAGATCTTTGCCGTCGGAAGTTTTTTCTACACATATTAACCCTGTGGTTGACCTCTTTGATCTCGTCATTATAGTACCAGGCGTCTTTGTGAGTTCTGGACCATGGACGAGTTTTGGGAATGGTTTGTGAGGCTGCCTGGTTTATGGCCTGGAGATCACGAAGGCCGGATTTTTATACGAGCTGCCCCGCTGAGGATCCCTGGGACCTCCCTCGCTGCACGCAAAGGGCGGCGTCCTGTTACCTCGCTCGTCCTCTTCGGGGACACGGGAGCGGACACTGGTAAGGCATCTTCATATCTCACTTTTCTTCAAATTTGTTTTTTATGGGAAATAGATAATTACCCATAAAGCATAGAATAGTATGGAGGATGTTCAAATATGCTTATTACTTTATGTTCTTTCATATTTTAATAATTTCTGAGACCAGATCCTGAGTTGTTTGCTATTGTCAGAGGTCACATCCACGTTACTTCGTCTTACACTATATTTTCGTACACTATTGGAGGACTTCTCAGTGTGCAACTTCGCTTCAACTTCGTATCCTATGAGGAATAAATTGACATACACAAACATCCACACACACTCACACAATAAACTTACTCGTGTGTGGATCATATAGGCTTAGTTTGAAAAAACTTTCCTGGTCGAAAACGTGGTAAGCTTTGTGATAATTCGTACTATTACAGGCTGTCAATTTAAATGCTGATTAACAAAAGCTATTGTGCTCTTTATTCTGCTTTGCGCTTTTGCATTTTGGGAAAATTCTTCCTTTGACAAAAAAAAAATTAATGAATAGGGTTTGATCCCTAATAAACGCTGTATCTCACGTCAATGAAGACAACTGCTGGATCTTTATGTCTCCATTTCATGCAAAAAGAAAAGAAAAAAAAAGTATATACAGCACTCATCTTGACATCGTTAAAAAAAAACAGTATCCTTGCAACCTAGAAATCAATGTCCTGTGCTTGACCTGCTTACATTTAAGATTATATATTAATCAACTAACATACGTTATACTCCCTTTTAGTAAGAGTCAACTTGTTTAAGGCTTACAGCTAAAATGCTTTTGGTAAGAAATTTCCGCGCATTGCTATCTTGAAATAACTCGCTTCAGAATTCTCCGTGACATGGATCTTAAATCATTATCCACACAGTTGCTTCGTCTTGTGCTATATTTTGTCAGTATGTAAACTGAGAAAATAAACTGACTTTACACATACACAAACGTACGCACACATGCATGAACACACATACACATAAAAAAAACATTTACGTGCACAAGTTCCGGAGAAAAGCCTTTTCAGGTCGTACAATAACAGGCTGTCTTCATGAACAAAGACTATTGTGTTCCTTGAATCTCTCCTTTGACAAAAAGGTCTTGAATGAATAGGATTTCTTCCCTAATAAACGCTATATCCCACGGTGATAAAGAAAGCTTTTGGGGCTTTGGTGATCACGTATCATGACCTTGTTAAGATATGTCCAATATGCTTGCAACCTAGAAATCAGTGATCCCGGATTGCTGTACAGCTATGTGTAGTTGCTGTACAGGGAGGTAATGAATGGCAAGAGAACAATGTCAGCTGTGTTGAATGGCGCTGTAATAGGGAATATAAACATATATACACACTGGGAAAAGTTTATTACATAAAGATCATTTTCAGTTTGTCTGTAGCGCCTTCGTCTAAATAATCCTTCCTTTCCTCCTAATCGTCCAAGGAGGATCTCGACACAGGCCCTTGCTTCCTCCTGCATAAGGCCGTCAGCGCCTTCTTAGGCTTTTTGATAGCATTGACGAGGACCTTCCTGAAGGAGAACTTGGTCTTGGAACCGGAACCGGAGCAACAGGAGGGCGACTGGCGGGTCCCGAGGCCGCATGCGGGCGGAGGGAGAGGGACCTGCGGAAAGCGAGGCCGGAGTGCTGTCTGACGCGGGATATGTGCCTCACGCTCGCCCTCCTCCAGGCCCTCCGGCGGAAGGGCTCTCCTTCGCTCGGCTTCTCGGCGAAGCGGTAACTGGCTCGGTCGGACGTCCAGCGGAGGATGACGCCGTCGGGAAGCACCGTGGTGCCCTCGGGGACCTCCCACAGGCTGGACCTCCTCCTGAGGGAGCGTCTGGCGAAGGGGTCGAAGGAGAACTCTTGGGCCGTAGACCCCACGGACGCAGAGGAATCACCCATGGCTGCCATTGCTGGGATGCAACTGTAATGAAATCACGAAGGCCGGTTTTTTATACGAGCTGCCCCGCTGAGGATCCCTGGGACCTCCCTCGCTGCACGCAAAGGGCGGCGTCCTGTTACCTCGCTCGTCCTCTTCGGGGACACGGGAGCGGACACTGGTAAAGCATCTATTTCACTTTTCTTCAGTTTTGATTCTTTTATGAAAAATGGATAATTGTCCGCAATGCATAGAGTGGTCCGGAGGATGTTCAAATATTAATGTTTATTCATATGTTCCTTCATATTTGAATTGTTTCTTAGAGACTTCAGACTATGAATTGATTGCGATTCTCTGTGGTCTCACCCAGTTACTTCGTCTCACACTATATTTTTCATGCACTATTGGAGGACTTGTGTGTGCAACTTAGCTCTTTCGTATCCTATGGGGAATGAATTGACCACACATACACACACAGAAACGCACGCACACCACAGACACAAATAAACTTACTCGTTTGTGGATCATATAAGCTTAGTTTGAAAAAATAAACACTTTTCGAAAACGTTGCAAGCTTTGTGGTGTTTCGTACTATTGCTCTTTTAATTTAAGCCTTGATTAACAAAAGCCATTGTGTTCTTCCTTTCCATGCAAGAAAACGATATACGACATGACATGACATCATGACATCGTTCAAAAGGAACCAGTATGCTTGCAATTCAGAAATCAATGTTCTGTTTTTGACATGCTAGCAGTTAAGATTATTCTAGTGTGCTAACATACGTCATACTCTCTTATTGGAAGACAAAGAATCAATCAGTTTCAAAATATCTCAGTGACATAGATCTTAAATCGTCATCCACATTTGCTTCGTCTTGTACTATATTTTCTCAGTATGTAACCTCGCAGTGTCATACCCTATGGAGAATAAACTGACTTCACACAAACACAAACGTACGCACATGCGCACGAGCACACATAAACATATAAAAATTACACACGCGCACACGTTCACGAGAAAAGCCTTTTCTCGTGAGAGAACGTTGTAAGCTTTGTAAAATTAAAATCTTCATTAACAAGAACTAATGTGATCTTTATTTCTTTGAATTTCTCCTTTGACCAAAAAGGTCTTGAATGAATAGGATTTCTTCCCTAATGAAGGTTGTATCTCACGGTCGTGACAACGAGTAGAATGGCGACGTAATAAGGTAGAGAAGGGAATGTAAACATACATACACACTGGGCAACTTTATTATATAAAGATCATTTTCAGTTTATATGTAGCGCCATCGTCCTTTCCTCCTAGTCATCCAAGGAGGATCTCGACGAAGGACCTTGCTTCCTCCTGCAGAAGGCCTTCAGCGTTTTCTTAGGCTTTTTAATAGCATTGACGAGGACCTTCCTGAAGGAGAACTTGGTCTTGGAACCAGAAGGAGCAACAGGAGAGCGACTCGCGGGTCCCGAGGCCGCATGCGGGCGGAGGGAGAGGGACCTGCGGAAGGCGAGGCCGGAGTGCTGTCTGACGCGGGATATGTGCCTCACGCTCGCCCTCCTCGAGGCCCTCCGGCGGAAGGGCTCTCCTTCGCTCGGCCTCTCGGCGAAGCGGTAACTGGCTCGGTCGGACGTCCAGCGGAGGATGACGCCGTCGGGAAGCACCGTGGTGCCCTCGGGGACCTCCCACAGGCTGGACCTCCTCCTGAGGGAGCGTCTGGCGAAGGGGTCGAAGGAGAAACCTTGGGCCGTAGACCCCTCGGACGCAGAGGAAACACCCATGGCTGCCATTGCTGGGATGCAACTGTAATGAGATCACGAAGGCCGGTTTTTTATACGAGCTGCCCCGCTGAGGATCCCTGGGACCTCCCTCGCTGCACGCAAAGGGCGGCGTCCCGTTACCTCGCTCGTCCTCTTCGGGGACACGGGAGCGGACACTGGTAAGGCTCTGCATATCTCACATTTATTCAATTTTGTTTTTTTATGGAAAATGGATAATTACCCATACAGCATAGAATAGTATGGAGGATGTTCAAATATGCTTATTACTTTATGTTCTTTCATATTTTAATAATTTATGAGACTAGATTATGAATCGTTTGCTATTGTCAGAGGTTACATCCACACAGTTACTTCGTCTTACACTATATTTTCATACACTATCGGAGGACTTCTCAGTGTACAACTTCGCTTCAACTTCGTATCCTATGAGGAATAAATTGCCATACACAAACATCCACACACACTCACACAGACGCACGCACACGCATACCCACAGACACAAATAAACTTACTCGTTTATGGATACAGTTTGAAACAACTTTCCTGGTCGAAAATGTTGTAAACTTTGTGATGTTTCGTACTATTACTGCCTGTTAAATTTTGATTAAGAAAAGCCATTGTGCTCTTCATTTCGCTTTGGGCTTGTGCATTTTGGGAGAGTTCTTCCTTTGACCAAAAAAAAAAAAAACTTGAATTAATAGGGTTCGATCCCTAATAAACGCTGTCTCTCACGTCGATGAAGATAGCTGCTGGATCTTTGGGTCTCCTTTCCATGCAAGAAAAGTATATACGACATGACATGACATCATGACATCGTTCAAAAGGAACCAGTATGCTTGCAGCTCAGAAATCAATGTAAGATTATTTATTCTAGTCTGCTAACATACGTCAAGCTCCCTTTTTGGAAGACAAAGAGTCATCTTGTTTACGGGCTACAGATGAATTTCTTTTGAAGGAAATTTCCGCGAATTGCTTTCATGAAACAACTTTCTCAGTGACATGGATCTTAAATCATCGTCCACAAACTTGCTTCGTCTTCTACTATATTTTCTCAGAATGTAACTTCGTTATTTCGTACCCCATGCAGAATAAACTGACTTTACGCACACAAAAGTACGCATACACATACAAAACTTACACACGCGCACACGTTCGCGAGAAACGTCTTTTCTGGTCGAGACCGTTGTAACGAACGTCGTATCTCAGGGTAGTGAGAATGGCGACGTAATAGGGAATAGAGAAGGGAATATAAACATACATACACACGGAAAGTTTTTATATAAAGATAATTTTCAGTTTTGTAGCGCCTTCGTCCAACTAATCCTTCCTTTCCTTCTAATCTCCCTATGGAGAGTTTATTCTCCCTATGGAGAATAACCTGACTACGCACAAACACACTTACGCGCATACGTTCACGAGAAAAGCCTTTTCTGGTCGAGAACGTTGTAAGCTTTGTAAAATTAAAAACTCTTTATCAACAAAAACTACTGTGATCTTTATTTCACTGAATTTTTCCTTTGACCAAAAAGGTCTTGAATTAATAGGATTTCTTCCCTAATGAAGGTTGTATCTCACGGTCGTGACAACGAGTAGAATGGCGACGTAATAAGGTAGAGAAGGGAATTTAAACATACATACACACTGGGCAAGTTTATTACATAAAGACCATTTTCAGTTTTGTAGCGCCTTCGTCCAACTAATCCTTCCTTTCCTCCTAGTCGTCCAAGGAGGATCTCGACGAAGGACCTTGCTTCCTCCTGCAGAAGGCCTTCAGGGCCTTCTTAGGTTTTTTAATAGCATTAGCGAGGACCTTCCTGAAGGAGAACTTGGTCTTGGAATCGGAAGGAGCAACAGGAGGGCGACTCGCGGGTCCCGAGGCCGCATGCGGGCGGAGGGAGAGGGACCTGCGGAAGGCGAGGCCGGAGTGCTGTCTGACGCGGGTTATGTGCCTCACGCTCGCCCTCCTCGAGGCCCTCCGGCGGAAGGGCTCTCCTTCGCTCGGCCTCTCGGCGAAGCGGTAACTGGCTCGGTCGGACGTCCAGCGGAGGATGACGCCGTCGGGAAGCACCGTGGTGCCCTCGGGGACCTCCCACAGGCTGGACCTCCTCCTGAGGGAGCGTCTGGCGAAGGGGTCGAAGGAGAACTCTTGGGCCGTAGACCCCACGGACGCAGAGGAATCACCCATGGCTGCCATTGCTGGGATGCAACTGTAATGAGATCACGAAGGCCGGTTTTTTATACGAGCTGCCCCGCTGAGGATCCCTGGGACCTCCCTCGCTGCACGCAAAGGGCGGCGTCCTGTTACCTCGCTCGTCCTCTTCGGGGACACGGGAGCGGACACTGGTAAGGCTCTGCATATCTCACTTTCCTTCAGTTTTGATTTTTTATGGGAAATGTATGATTACCCATAAAGCATAGAATAGTATGGATGATGTTCAAATAAGCTTATTACTTTATGTTCTTTCATATTTTAATAATTTCTGAGACTAGATTATGTATCATTTGCTATTGTCAGAGGTCACATCCACACAGTTACTTCGTCTTACACTATATTTTCATACACTATTGGAGGACTTCTCAGTGTGCAACTTCGCTTCAACTTCGTATCCTATGAGGAATTAATTGACATACATACATCCACACACATTCACACAATAAACTTACTCGTGTGTGGATCATATAGGCTTAGTTTGAAAAAAAAACTTTCCTGGTTGAAAACGTGGTAAACTTTGTGATATTTCGAACTATTACAGGCTGTCAATTTAAATGCTGATTAACAAAAGCTATTGTGCTCTTTATTCTGCTTTGCGCTTTTGCATTTTGGGAAAATTCTTCCTTTGACAAAAAAAAATAATGAATAGAGTTTGATCCCTAATAAACGCTGTATCTCACGTCAATGAAGACACCTACTGGATCTTTATGTCTCCATTTCATGCAAAAAAAAAAAAAAAAAAAAAAGTATATACAACACTCATCTTGACATCGTTAAAAAAAACAGTATCCTTGCAACCTAGAAATCAATGTCCTGTGCTTGACCTTACATTTACGATTATTTATTAATCAACTAACATACGTTATACTCCCTTTTAGTAAGAGTCAACTTGGTTAAGGGTTACAGCTAAAATGCTTTTGGTAAGAAATTTCAGCGCAGTGCTATCTTGAAACAACTCGCTTCAGAATTCTCCGTGACATGGATCTTAAATCATTATCCACAATTGCTTCGTCTTGTGCTATATTTTGTCAGTATGTAAACTGAGAAAATAAATTGACTTTACACATACACACAAACGTACGCACACATGCATGAACACACATACACATAAAAAAATACACTTACGTGCACAAGTTCCGGAGAAAAGCCTTTTCAGGTTGTACTATTACAGGCTGTCTTCATTAACAAAGGTCTTGAATGAATAGGATTTCTTCCCTAATAAACGTTATATCCCACGGTGATAAAGAAAGCTGCTGGGGCTTTTGTGATCACATATCATGACCTTGTTAAAGTAAAAAAGGGACCAATATGCTTGCAACCTAGAAATCAGTGATCCCTCTTTGGGATACCCGGATTCCTGTACAGCTGTGTAGTTGCTGTACAGGGAGGGAATGAATGGCAAGAGAACAATGTCTGCTGTGTTGAATGGCGCTGTAATAGGGAATATAAACATATATACACACTGGGAAAGTTTATTACATAAGGACCATTTTTTGTTTGTCTGTAGCGCCTTCGTCCAATTCTTTCTTTCCTCCTAATCGTCCAAGGAGGATCTCGACACAGGCCTTTGCTTCCTCCTGCAAAAGGCCTTCAGGGCCTTAGGCTTTTTGATAGCATTAACGAGGACCTTCCTGAAGGAGAACTTGGTCTTGGAACCGGAAGGAGCAACAGGAGGGCGACTCGCGGGTCCCGAGGCCGCATGCGGACGGAGGGAGAGGGACCTGCGGAAGGCGAGGCCGGAGTGCTGTCTGACGCGGGATATGTGCCTCACGCTCGCCCTCCTCGAGGCCCTCCGGCGGAAGGGCTCTCCTTCGCTCGGCCTCTCGGCGAAGCGGTAACTGGCTCGGTCGGACGTCCAGCGGAGGATGACGCCGTCGGGAAGCACCGTGGTGCCCTCGGGGACCTCCCACAGGCTGGACCTCCTCCTGAGGGAGCGTCTGGCGAAGGGGTCGAAGGAGAACTCTTGGGCCGTAGACCCCACGGACGCAGAGGAATCACCCATGGCTGCCATTGCTGGGATGCAACTGTAATGAGATCACGAAGGCCGGTTTTTTATACGAGCTGCCCCGCTGAGGATCCCTGGGACCTCCCTCGCTGCACGCAAAGGGCGGCGTCCTGTTACCTCGCTCGTCCTCTTCGGGGACACGGGAGCGGACACTGGTATAGTATCTGATTTTTTTTCCTACTCCATGATTACCCTTAGAAGCGTGGAATATTCTGGAGGATATTCAAATATTTTCAATATCTTTATAATGAACGGGAACGGACACTGGTAAAGCATCTGCATATTTCTTTCTTCATATTTGATTTTTTTCATGGAAAATGGAAAATTGCCCACAAAGCATACCATGTTCTAGAGGATGTCCAAATATTCATAACGTCTCTTATGTCTCAATAATTTCTTAGACCTATTTTCAGTTAAAATTATTAATTTCAGTCCGTTAACATATGTTATACTCCCTATTTTGTAAGACAAAGAGTAAACCTGCTTAGGGTTACAGCTAAAGTGCCTTTTGGAAGTCACAGCGAAACAAATTATTCATTGACCAAATGTTACGTACATCATGTTGAAAGAGGAAATTTGCGCGAATCTCCTTTCTTGAGACAAGTTTCAAATTTTCTCCATGTGGCGTAGACTTTAAATTACCATCCACACAGTTATATTTCACACACTATTGGAGGACTTCCCAATATGCAACTTCGCTATTTCACATCATATGGAGAATAAATTGACTTCACACATACATACAAACACAGACGCACGCACACACATACACATTCACATAATCAAACTTATATACACACAAGTTTGTGGATCTTATATACTAACTCGCTCGGGCTACTCTCCCCCTGCCTTAGTCTACGGCGCCTTAGCTTGTACCAATATGACGAGACCCTTGCTCTGTGTATGGGTCGTAGGAATGCTCGTAAGCTAAGGCGCCTTACGGAGATACGAAGTCGTAATGCGTGTGAGTACCCGGCCCCAGTAACGAACCAGTTATATATAAACGCCACAATCAATCTTGTCTTTCTTTAAACATGTTCGTGATCTTTTAAAACATCGATATATATGTTTTATGTTTCTTTAACACGACCTGATTTTACAAATCGTAAGTCTCTTGGTACCTTGCACTTCCATTAAAATATCCTTTTGCAGTAAACATAAATATAAGCTAAGGTAGGGCCATTAAATGTTGACAATATTCTCGAAGTGGTTGACTGTCCCTTCACGAAAAACAAAAGAGCATCTCGCCGTACGTTAAGACTAGCTTTAAACTTGTTAATGAATGTCTACCAGGAATACTAAGTCCGCGAGTGTCAATTATAAGTCATTTACATTTTACGAAGGAGATACGTAGGGACAGAAGTAAATTAATAATGAAGCAAGAGCGAGTTGGCTTAAATACAGGAGGTTAGGTTGCCAGACGGTTTTGGGACAGCGCTCTCTGTGGTCTTAATTCTTTGGCTTGGCTCTCTCTCCTTTTCTGAGGTTAGATGTACAAGTGCACTGTCCTCTTGCAAAAGACACGTTGAAATTGATAATTAACGATGGTGAAGATGATATTGGTGATAATAATAAGGATAATAATAGTAGCTATCACATCCATTTATCATTATTATTGTTGTTTGTGTTATTGACTGTTTTATTATTATGATTTTAGCTGTTATTCTTGTAATCATTATCACTATGATTATTATCAGTTTTTATGGTTATAATCATATGGATTATAACTATTATCATCATTATCTTTATTATCAGTAGTAGTAATAGTAGTAATAGCAGTAGTAGTAGTAATAACAGCAGCAGTAATAATAGTAGTAATAGTAGCAGTATCGTCATTATCATTTTCATTATTATTATAATCATCAACATCATCATTATTATTGTTGTTACTATTAATATTATTATCATTTAATAATTATCACGATAATGATAATTACGATAATAATTATAATAATAATAGTAATAGTAACAACAATAATAATAATGATGTTGATAATTATAATAATAATGAAAATGATAATGACGATACTGTTACTATTACTACTATTATTACTGCTGCTGTTATTACTACTGCTACTATTGATATTACTACTATTACTACTATTACTACTACTACCAATAATAATAATGGTGATAATAGTTATATTCCTCATGATTATAACCATAAAAACAATAGTAATAATCAGTGATTATCACGATAATGATAATGATAATTATGATAATAATTATAATAACTATTTTTAGCATAATAATCTGTACTGACGATAATAACAATGGTGATAAAAACAATAATTATGATGGCAAAGGTAATGATAACAATAATAACAATGATAGCAATGATAACAACATATCAATAATAAGGATAATAATATCAGCATACATAGACAAAAATCACACGCACGCACGTACTCATGCACACAACCATGCACGCCCACACGAACGCGCACATACACACACACACACAGAATGAGAGAAAACATAGAGGGATACGTATGATTAATAATCCTCTATAAGATGCTGGAAAAATTATAGTAAGGATGAAACACTCTCTAGTGAATATATAGATTTCATACAATACATAAACAAGGTTAATTCAAAGCATGTAAATTAAATGTTGCGTGGAAACCCTAAGACATTCATATTTCAACCCATTGGTCACGATTTAATTACCGATCAATGTATTTTTTTTAGTTTATTTTGTTGCACATAGATGGAGTCACTTAGTATGGGCTACGGCGTCACCTGATGTTCCTATTCCTTTTTTTCTAAAACTATTTGCATCGATCCACTTATCCCTAATATTGACATTGTGATTCTTATAATGTCATAAAAATGCTACTAATAATAAGAAAGTAAGATTAAAAGGATGAACAGGTGAGATAAGTAGGACTATATCACCCGACTCCTCGTCGACGAAGTGGAGCCATCTATGTGTAAACAACATTACTAAACGAACTATAGTGACAACGATATGCACATCACAACATCCATGACCATTGGATGAATACACTTGAAAACCTTAGAATAATTATGTTCTTATGTCACGAGTTACACACCAAAGCCAATGACCATTTTGTTAACTTTAACAAAAGTTCGTTGGCAGTTATAAAAACACATGGTCTTTCATTGATAATAAAAATGATATTGATAATAATGGAAAACAATTACCATAGTAATGATAATGATAATCATAATAATAGTAATGATAATGATGAAAATCATAATAATAGGATAATAATGATAATCATAATATTAGTAATGATAATAATGATAATAATTGTGATAGCAATAATG
>NC_091589.1:8274651-8284651 GCF_042767895.1 Penaeus vannamei
TTTGTTTCTCTCTTTTTCTCGTTCATTCCCTCCCTCTATTACGGGGTCTTCCTTGCCCCTTTCCTTCCTCTCCGTTTCTCTTTACTCCCTATCTTTCACTTTATATCTCTCTTTCTTTCCCACTCCTCTATCTCTCTCTTTTGGTCTCTCTCTCTCCCTCTTTTGGTCTCTCTCTCTCTCTCCCTCTTTTGGTCTCTCTCTCTCTCTCTCTCTCTCTCTCTCCCTTGGTCTCTCTCTCTCTCTCTCCCTTGGTCTCTCTCTCCCTCCCTCCCTCTTGTTCACTCTCTCTCTCTCTCTCTCTCTCTCTCTTTTAGTCTCTCTCTCTCTCTCTCTCCCTCTTTTGGTCTCTCTCTCTCTCTCTCCCTCTTTTGGTCTCTCTCTCTCTCTCCCTCTCCCTCTTTTGGTCTCTCTCTCTCTCTCTCCCTCTTTTGGTCTCTCTCTCTCTCTCTCTCCCTCTTTTGGTCTCTCTCTCCCTCCCTCTTTTGGTCTCTCTCTCTCTCTCTCTCCCTCTCTCTTTTGGTCGCTCTCTCTCTCTCTCCCTCTTTTGGTCTCTCTCTCTCTCTCTCCCTCTTTTGGTCTCTCTCTCTCTCACCCTCTCCCTCTTTTGGTCTCTCTCTCTCTCTCTCCCTCTTTTGGTCTCTCTCTCTCTCTCTCTCCCTCTTTTGGTCTCTCTCTCTCTCCCTCTTTTGGTCTCTCTCTCTCTCTCTTTTGGTCTCTCTCTCTCTCTCCCCCTCTTTTGGCCTCTCTCTCTCTCTCTCTCCCTCTTTTGGTCTCTCTCTCTCTCTCTCTCCCTCTTTTGGTCTCTCTCTCTCTCTCCCTCTCCCTCTTTTGGTCTCTCTCTCTCTCTCCCTCTCCCTCTTTTGGTCTCTCTCTCTCTCTCTCTCTCTCTTTTGGTCTCTCTCTCTCGGCCCGCTCTCTGTCTCTCTTTTGGTCTCTCTCTCGGTCTCTCTCTCTCGGCCCGCTCTCTGTCTCTCTTTTGGTCTCTCTCTCGGTCTCTCTCTGTCTCTCTTTTGGTCTCTCTCTCTCTCTCTCTCTCCCTCTTTTGGTCTCTCTCTCTCTCTCTCCCTCTCCCTCTTTTGGTCTCTCTCTCTCTCTCCCCCTCTTTTGGCCTCTCTCTCTCTCTCTCCCCCTCTTTTGGTCTCTCTCTCTCTCTCTCTTTTGGTCTCTCTCTCTCTCTCCCCCTCTTTTGGCCTCTCTCTCTCTCTCTCCCCCTCTTTTGGTCTCTCTCTCTCTCTCTCCCTCTTTTGGTCTCGGTCTCTCTCTCTCTCTCTCTCTCTCTCTCTCTTTTCTGGTCTCCTTTAGTCTCTCTTTCGGTGCCTCGTTCTGTCACCCTCACTTACTCTTTCATTCTCCTTCTCTCCCTTCCGGTGTCTCATCTCTGTCCCACTCTTAAAAAAAAAGTGTTGTACATATTCTCCTACTGTGCGTTAAATTTTGGAGAATTATAATCGCACCAATTCCTTCTTTGTGTGTTTTTTCTCTTACTCTCTTTCACCATCTGTCTGTGTCTATATGGGTTATGAGGGCGTGTGTACGTGTGTATGTTTCCAGGGAAACAAGATGAATGGTGATAAAATAAAACGATTTTCATATTTAACTAAAATGCGTTTATTGTAACAAACCAACTATCGATGTTACATTAAATCTCACATATTGAACATTATAAAAAACACCAGTTCAGTATAGGTGTATGGCACAACCTCATATACAATAATAATAATAAACATGAAAATCCATCTATGACATAAAAACGCATGGAAAATATACCTAAAATTTTGATGGTGACCTCAAACGAAGCTTCAAAAGGGTCATGAAGTGCGTTCAGGTCACTACTGTTTTGGTCAATGTAAGGTCACTGTACTGGGGTTTTGGGATTCACTTTTTTCCACAATAAAAGGTCAAAGTTCATCGTTAAATCTGAGGAACTGCTAAGAATGCAATTAACATCGCTTCTGTTCTCTGCAGACACGCCTTGTCCTATGAAAATCTACACGCATTTTGAAAAAAAACTATATACATGTCAAATTCATATGACACTTTTGGACATGCCGAACAGATATCGACATAGAGGGATACATACAAAAATACTGTTATATAATCATGTATTTTCTGAGACTTCTTTTGCACTTCCCACAAGTATTGTAAAGGCAAGAGGTACATGGGTAAGAGAAGAGAAGAGAGAGAAAGAAAATGAGAGAATATGTCAGGTATACACAAGATACGTAGATAAAGAGAAAGTGCTTGACATTTTATTATCAAGAGCCTGGGTATTTAAATGCAGTTTGTAGTGATAATGCCCAGGGGTAAAGTGCCTGTACGAGATGAAACGATCGACCTCTTGGGTGTAGGTCGAACGAGTGAACGCGGCAAGTGATCATAGAGCTTGTGAACGCGGCAATCCAAGTGAACATAGAACTTGTGAACGCGGCAATCCAAGTGAACATAGAACTTGTGAACGCGGCAATCCAAGTGAACATAGAACTTGTGAACGCGGCAATCCAAGTGAACATAGAACTTGTGAACGCGGCAATCCAAGTGAACATAGAACTTGTGAACGCGGCAATCCAAGTGAACATAGAACTTGTGAACGCGGCAATCCAAGTGAACATAGAGCTTGTGAACGCGACAATCCAAGTGGTCGTAGAGTTTGTGAACGCAAAGCCACTGAACCGAAGAACACAAGTCTACGATCAGAACTTGCTTGTAAACGCGCGGGAAAAAAATCGAACTCAAATGAAGCTTCGAATCTGTCTCGCCCTACACAAAGTGCGGCATTCGGAGGCTGTTCGAGACGGAATTCGAAACGGGTTTGAAATGGCAAGAGTTTGGACCGTGATTCCATAAAAGCGGAGAGTATGAATGACTGTATGACGAGTTATTCGTATTGCGAGCGACATGATTGCGCAAATAGGCAGTCATTTGTTATCAGGGAGTGGTGACGTCACGAGATTGGATGACGCATCGTGTGTACGTCTGTCAAAATTGATTCTGGAATGATCTGCAACAGGATAATATCTCTTTTGATTGTCGCATTTCTTAACGTTGAAGGAAGACAGAAAATTAAGGAAAAGTTAATAGGCGAAAGGGGTTGAAAGGAAGAAAAATGAAATCATTTGAAACTATTGCAAAGGAATGACCAATCAGTTTTAAAAATCCACAAAAAGGAGAAAGAGTTGCGGTTTTAAAAAATAGAAATATATATAAATGGAAACGGTATCTAAAAATCTAGAACATGGTAACGTTTGTAGAAAAAAATAAGATTGAAAGACGTAAAAATCCACAAACCTAATAATCATTAAAAAAAACAACATCCGATCAATATATTTCCTTATGATCTACAATTCACTGGCTCCATTTGATTAGTTTATAAATAATTTCAAAAATACATTAATATTAATTTAATTGGTTACATATACAACACATCGAATTTCATGAACCAATGTTTTGTATTTTCATCAATTTTGGTCATGATTAAATTTTTAGTAATGAACATATTAATCTAATATTTCTTAATGCTATCCATGTTTTGTCATTGATTCAATTTTCCTTTTGAATTCCAAGCGAATTAAAAATTCCTCTATTTTCACGAAAATCGGAAAACTTCGTCAACATCGTCCTTAGATTCCCTCATTTCAGGCTTCGTATCACACTTCGAAACCTTTTTTATTAAGACATTCGCGTCAAAAGATCTATCGTAGGTTTTTCAAATAACCATCGATAGTGTCACTGTCATGATAACGAGATTGATCAACATCAGATGAGATTAACAGACATTATGTAAAATGCTGGCAACCACACGAGGCTCTGGACAAAGCCAAGAAATCGGATACAGTCTTCTTTACAAAACAAATATCGGGAAAAAAGCACAGGCATTGCGTTGAAGACGAAAACCATTTATAAACTCTTTTATCCATGGATGAGTAAATTTACAATGATATCGCTGTCTCCACTTCCGTCACGCAGAACGGGAAGATAAGCAAGAAAACAGCCGTGAAATATACATGTACAAAATGAATCCCTGAGGTAGGCGACCATCCGCGGCCGCCAACACGGATCCAGGAAACAACCTCCGTTTTCTATATCCCCGTTTTCTCTTTTCGCTGAAGAGGGGATACGCAACCAATATTGTTTTAGGCCGCGTTGCAACCTGAATGATCGCCTCGAATAACACAGTAAGCATCTATCACACATCTGATGACTGCAATGGGAAGGCATTGAGAGAAAGGGTGCAGCAGGTCATCTGATATCTGAAAATATGTCTACCCCAAGCACAGATACAGTTTTCTAGCTGTTGTGTCCACGAGGCTTTCGGAAAACCAGTGTCAGATTTATGTACGTGTGTGTGTGTATATATGAGTATGTGCACACACACGCGCACGTATATATGAATGATTATATGAAGTTTCGGGTGAGAAATGAATAGGCTTTGGTGTTGTTTTCACTCGCCTTGGAGTCCGTCGTGTTTATATTTGTTTTTTCCTTGATGTTTGGGCCATTTGACATCCGCCAAATGAAGGTCAGAAAAACAAAAACAAATAAAACACACACCGGAAGCAAATACACAGGCCTACATTTGAAAAGAAAGGCATAACACGAGAGGATATAAATAATAACAATCTTTCTTCACAAAATTCCTTTCAGCACAGAACTGACTCTTTCGTCCGTCGACAAAACACTCGTGGAACAAAATGAATAAATGCACCAACGCCGATGACAAAAAAAATCCTATTCACACATTTACAATTTTTTTTTTTTCACCTTCCTTTTTTTCGAACTGATGGGTGATAAATAAACAATTTGTATGATAAATATTCATTTGGATAAATTAATGCGAAGGGGAGGGATGGCGGAGAGATAATGAAAGGGGGAGAGGTGGAAAACGAAGAGGGAGAGGGGATGGTGGAGAAGGAGAAGGAGAGAAGGACTGAAAGACTCGCTGGTGGGTTTGGCGATGAGGAGATGGAGGAGAAGGAAGAGGAAAAAGAAGATGAAGAAGAAGAAACAGAACAGGATAAAGATAAAGAATGAGAGAATAAGAAAGGCGGGGACAAAAATGACGATGATGACACTGAAGATGAACAAACGACGCTAGAGGGCGCTGCCGACCTGCCAGCCACTGCCGGACCTCCCTGCAGAAGGCCCTTTCCCAGCAGTCGCCCGGGGGGAGGCAGCCTCTCGCGAGACGCCGCTCCCCCAGCTAGCAGACGCGACTCTCCTCGCAGACCAGTTCGCAGACCAGCTAGCAGACGCGACTCTCCTAGCAGACCAGCTAGCAGACGCGACTCTCCTAGCAGACGAGTTCGCAGACCAGCTAGCAGACGCGACTCTCCTAGCAGACGAGTTCGCAGACCAGCTAGCAGACGCGACTCTCCTAGCAGACCAGCTCGCAGACCAGCTAGCAGACGCGACTCTCCTAGCAGACCAGCTCGCAGACCAGCTAGCAGAAGGGACTCTCCTAGCAGACCAGCTCGCAGACCAGCTAGCAGAAGGGACTCTCCTAGCAGACCAGCTCGCAGACCAGCTAGCAGAAGGGACTCTCCTAGCAGACCAGCTCGCAGACCAGCTAGCAGAAGGGACTCTCCTAGCAGACCAGCTCGCAGACCAGCTAGCAGACGGGACTCTCCGAGCAGACCAATTAGCAGACCCTCCCTAGGACACGGAAGGCGCAACCCTCCTAGTAGACGCGAGACAACAGCTAGTACACGTATATTTGCTTGAGCTGGTATCTTAAGTTCTCGGGGATGTGAGTATCGTGGTGTTCCGGCTTCTTGAAGATCTTCTGGCCCGCCTTGTGGAGCACCTGCCGGAGGTGCCTGTGCCACTCCGGCCGCGGCTCCGACGGGAACATGATCGCCTGGGGAAGGAGAGGAGAGGGGGAGGTTAGAGAGGGAGAACGATAATTTTGATGATGAGGATGATAATGATGATAATAAACGGTGGAATTGATAATACTGATAATAATGGAGATTTTGATAGCAAGAATAACCGCGATACTACCAATGCTACCATTAATAATAATGCTAACGATGATGATAATAATAATAAAAGTGATAATAATCCTAATTATAACAATAATTATGAAAAAAATCGGCATAATAATAAAATTTTCAATAATAATAATAATAACAACGACAGTAACAAAATTAACAGTAACAACAAAATGAAAGTGAATGAAGGAGACATCGAGAGAGAGAGTGAGAGAGTGTGTGAGAGTGTGTGAGAGTGAGAGAGTGTGAGAGAGTGTGAGAGAGTGTGTGAGAGTGTGTGAGAGTGTGAGAGAGTGTGAGAGAGTGTGAGAGAGTGTGAGAGAGTGTGAGAGAGTGTGAGAGAGTGTGAGAGAGTGTGAGAGAGTGTGAGAGAGTGTGAGAGAGTGTGAGAGAGTGTGAGAGAGTGTGAGAGAGTGTGAGAGAGTGTGAGAGAGTGTGAGAGAGTGTGAGAGAGTGTGAGAGAGTGTGAGAGAGAGTGAGAGAGAGTGAGAGAGAGTGAGAGAGAGTGAGAGAGAGTGAGAGAGAGTGAGAGAGAGTGAGAGAGTGAGAGTGTGAGAGAGAGAGAGAGTGAGAGAGTGTGAGAGAGAGAGAGAGTGAGAGAGTGAGAGAGTGAGAGAGTGAGTGAGTGAGAGAGTGAGTGAGTGAGTGAGAGAGCCGTGACATTCACAGCTGAAGAATTATAAAAAAAAAGAGAAAAAAGATACTCGTTGGTACCAGTTTCCGCGGTGTTGCCCACTATGCGGCCGTGACATTTCGTGTCTCTTGGATGTCTAAACCCAAACCACACATCCAACCCCGCCCGCCGCCCACACCCCTAACTCCCACCCCCCACCCCCGCCCCAACCCCTAAGGCCAACCCACAACCCCAGCAGTTGTACCCATTACAGTGCTTCTTATTGTAAAATATCATTACCTTGGTATATAAACAACCTTGGTATTTCCACATAAGCACAAACACACATGCACAAGCACAAACACACGCACACGACCAAGCACACGCGTACACGCCCAAGCACACACACATGCGTACATGGCGTCTCGCGAGATACGTACACACATTTCAGCGACCTCAGGCTCGGCCACGAAGATCTCATGGAAGCCGAGCCGCGAAGACGACGACGACAACGACAGCAGAGACATGTCGCTGTGGCAGGAGGACGAGGAGGAGAAGACGGAGGAGGGCGACGAGGAGAAGGAGGCGGACGACAGGTCACTCCTGAAGGACAGGTCGCTGCGACAGGACGACGAGGACGAGAGTGTGGCGGACAAAGTGCTGTGACAGGATTTTAAGGACGTGGAGGACAGGTCGCTGGCCGAGGACAGGTCGCTCTGGGACCCCACGTCGCAGTCGCGCTTGAGATTTCCCAAGGACTTGCGGAGCCGGTGGCTCAGGCGGCGGAGCGGCGTGGGCGGCGTGAGGAAATGGTTGTCTTCGAGGCTTTTCTCCTGTTTTAGACTTTCGCTTTTTTTGCTTTCTCTGTGCGTCTTTCTGTGCCTTACCTCCCCCCTCAGGAACTTCAGAAGCCCTTCAGTCACGGTGTCGTCGACGCCCCGCAAGGAGGTCCTCCTTGCGTCTCTTCTGGACGTCGGCGCGCCCTTCCCGTCTTCCGCGCAGGAAGGGCGTCCTCGCGACGGCTGCAGACTTCGCTTCTGGAGTCTCGCTGCAGGATCTCTCCCGCAGGATTTGGGACTCGACTCCTGGGGCCGCTGGCCGACCTCCGTGGAGTGTCGGCGCTGCGACCTCATGAGAAGGTCCCGGTGGTGGGCGGCGAGGGCGCCGAAGGGGTGGTGGTGCGGGGGGAGGGACGGGGGCACCAGGGCCACGGGGACGTCGTGGGGCCGCTGGGGAACCGACACGCGCTTGTGGAAGGCGGGCTGCTGGCTGGGGTGCGTCGGCCACTCGAACCTGGCGCAGTGGGAGGACACGAGGGGGACCTCGAGGAGGCAGCCGTGCGCGGGGGGCACCCGGAGGAGCGCGCCCTGCGGCGGGGCGGCGACCCCGGTCTTCCTCCGCCAGCGCAGGGACGTCCGCCGCACGAACTCGGGGTCGTTGGGCGAGAGGTTGTTGAGGCACTCGCGCTCGAACACCGAGGGGGAGTCCGAGGGCGGGGAGGGCCCCCCCTTGGCCCTCTGCGCCGACGCGTGCCGAAAGGACAGAGCCACGAGCCGCAGGGACTTCCGGCTCACGCCCGAGCCGAAGTGTTCCCTTCGCTTGGGCGGCGTCTCCGCGCTCGGGAGCCACGGCGGGGCGGCGCCACCGGACACCGGCGCCGCGTTCTCATTGCCGCCGCCCGCCGGGCCTCTCCTGAAGCTGAACCTGCTCTTCGCCTTGGAGGGGGTCGCTCTCGGCTGGGGGGCGCGCTCCCCGCTGGGCACGGACGGGCACTCGTGCATCGCGACAGTGGTGGGGGCGGTGCAGCTGCGCTCGAACTGGGCCTACTCGTCCCTTGGCTTCTGTCCCGCCGCTGTCGATGCAGTCACCAACACTCGGCAGTCAGCCTGGCCCTCTGCTCGCCTCGCTGCCACCGGAGATACACACGCCGCCCGCCCGCCGCCGCCCCTTTTATACCCTCGCGCCTCGGTGTCTCTGGCGACGATGACGTCACGCCCTCGCTCGCTCCTCGCCGCGATCTCATCTTCCATTCCCCCGTTCTCCTCCTGCCCTTCGCCTTCTCTCGCACATTTATTCAGCTCTATTCTTATTCCGTCATTTACCCTCATTAGCAGCCACGTAAAATACGATTACACACATACACACACACACAAATACAGAGAGAGAGAGAGAGATGGAGAAATAGAAGAATAGCTAGACGGATAGATAGATAAATGGACAGATAGACAGAGACAGAGAGATGGATAGATAGAGAGACAGAGGAAGATAGATAGATAGAGTTAGAGAGCTAGATACAAAGATTTGGATTTGGTCTTATACCGTATATGTTCATAGAGCTTACAGTACCTAAGTACCTAAAAAGTACCTAAAACTCCTTTGTTTTGGAGTATCTGGGTACATTACACTTAGGAAGTACACAGAGTTCCTAAACACTTGTTTGAAGAGATGCAAGTTGTTTATATATTTTTTAAATATGTTACCAGCTACTTTTGATTAAATGCTTGGTCACTGTCATCTTATTTCTGGTCCTATAAGAGAGAGGGAGATGAAGAGGGAGACACAGAGATAGAGAGATTGACACAGGTAGACAGAGATAGTGAAATAGACAAAACAGACAGACAAACATACATACACACAAGCACGCCCACACCCAAACACACACACACACATGCACAAACCCACACAAACCCACCCAAAAACAAACCCCCACACACACACCCAAACACCCCCTCGCACACACACACCCAAACCCACAGACCCACCCAAACACCCAACCCCCCCACACTACTCCCAAACACCCCCCCCCACCCCCAAACACCCCCCCCTCACACACACAGACCCCCCCCCCCCCAAGCAAGCCCTACCAAGACACCCCAAGGTCCTCCCTCCTCCCTCCTCCCTCCCCCCGAACCTCCAGCCCCGAAAGAGACCCCCGAGGACAAAGCCCGTTTCCCCGTCGCCGTGGAGCCTAAGGGGAACCCCGGAGCCTTCGCGCCGCCCAGGGGAGTAGAGGCACCATAAACACCCCCTCCCTCCCCCTCCCCATGCGTACGTGCTCATGGCGGCGCATGGGAGGGAAATGTCAGGCTGTGTTTCCGCCTTCGTGTGTAGGGGAGGGAAGCGGGAGCAGGTATGGGAGTGAGGGGAGAGGGGAGGGAAGCGGGAGCAGGTATGGGAGTGAGGGGAGAGGGGAGAGGGGAGAGGGACGGGGAGAGGGGAAGGGAGGGAGGGGGTGGTGAGAGGAGAGGGAAAGGAGAGAGGAGAGAGGAGAGAGGAAAGGAGAGGGAAGGAAAGGGAAGGGAAGGAGAGAGAGAGAGAGAGAGAGGGAAGGAGGGGGAGGGGTGGTGAGAGGAGAGAGGAGAGGAGAAAGGAGATGGCAGGGGAAGGAAAGGGAAGGAGA
>NC_091589.1:8289651-8294651 GCF_042767895.1 Penaeus vannamei
ATATAATAAAACGGTCTCAAAACAGCGACACCTGGCAATGAGGAGAATGGGTTCAAATCCCATAATCTAGCGTTCCAATATTGCTGATAAAGTTAATTAAATTCCACTATTATTCCACACGATTTACAATTGGAGCAAACACGTCAGCAATACCTACCAAGATTACTTTTATTGGCGATATATAGGCTATACAAATAATGCCTATGTCTACCCCTTCACCGCTTGACAACGTGATAAAAACACCACTAAAATCGTTATTATATCTAGGTGTTTTTTAACGGTTATTACATGTTAAATTGGTTGTTTTAAAGGTAACTAGCATTTCGTGTGGAATCGGTGAAGACACTATATGTAGCATGAATTAAATATTGTAAATAATTTGATTAGGTTAAATTTAACTTTTTTTGGATAAATATACTGCTTTATAAAAAATTAATCTCTCACTTTCGCTCTTCTCTATGTCCTTCCTTTCTTTTTTCCATTCTCTCTTCCTTTCCTTATTCCTTCCTTTTCCCCATTCTCTCTTTCGTTTCCACCTTGCTTCCTTCCTTTTTCTATGCTCCCTTTTCCCTTCCTTCCATCCTCTCTTCCTCTCCCCCTATCTTGCTTCCTCTCTTCCCCCCTTCCTTCCTTCCACCCTCTCTTCCTCTCCCTTTATCTTACTTCCTCTCTTCCCTCCTTCCTTCCTTCATTCCTTCCATAATCACTTCCTTCCTCTCCCCATACCTTCCTTCCTTCCTTCCTTCCTCCCCCTCCCTCTCCCTCTCCCCCTTCCCCTACTTCCCTCCCCCTCTCCCAAAACAGACAAAATTCAGGAGACCGACAAGCAGACATACAAAGAAAACGTACACAGAGGGGGTGACACAGAGAGGGTAGACTAAAGAATTCTCAAATGACGCTGCTTCTTCGCGCCTGTACGACCAGGGAAGCCAAGCAGCGCCCTCTACTTCCTACAGAACCGCCCTCTTCGGCCATAAAAGTAGTCACAGCTTCGTCAGGTGACCTTTGTAGGCGCAGAAAATAGAAGCAGTTATTGTGGCGGTCGCATATAAGGAGATCCATTTGAAGGCTCATCTAAATATTCACAGTTATACGCTCCGCTGCAAGCACACGCGCAAATATATATCCGGAAACAGAGAGCAAGCACACACGCACATGCACACACGCACGCACACATGCACATGCACACACACACACGCGCATGCACACACACACACGCACATGCACACACACACACGCACACGCACATGCACACACACACACGCACATGCACATGCACACACACACACGCACATGCACATGCACACACACACACGCACATGCACATGCACACACACACACGCACATGCACACACACACCTGTATAACAACTATACCTATGCAAACATTATTCTTCCCAAATACAATAATGATCACAACGAAGATAATAATAACGGGAATAATAATAATGATAATACAAATATAATGACACCAATAATGGCAACAATGATAATAATAAAGATAGTGTGGGAATAATAATAATAATAATAATAATAATAATAATAATAATAATAATAATAATAATAACAACAATAATAATCATATAGTTATCCCTCTAAGTAAATACACAGTAACCGTTTTCTTTGACTGACCACAGTTCCCATTTTCTATCCCTAAGCTATATGAACGAAAGTAGTATGAACTGATATATATATCAAATAGAATCAACTAAAGATGTTGCAAATTATGTGATTCTTATAATATTCTCGCATGAATTAATAATCCAAACCAATAAAACTCCTAAACTATTAAGAATACAAATGATAATGAGAGAGAGAAAAAAAAAAATACAAACTGAACACCCACTCTATCACAAATAAAACAACCCCCCTGAACTACAAACAACGTCCAAAGATCAACAACAACAACAACAACAACAACAAAAATCAAAATACAAATATCTCGGGTTAACTATAACAAAAATAACAATAAAAACAACAATAACAACAAAAATCAAAATGCAAATGTATCTCGGGGTAACTATTATAAAAAATAAAAAAAATGCTTCACGCACCTGCATATAGGGATCGACGGGAACTTCCAGCTCTATGTCTGTGGAATCCGCACTCTGTCTCCTTCTCATTTTGCTGTTGGAGAGAAAAAAAAGAAAAATATAAATATACTAAAATAAATATACTATTTATATATATTTTATATTTTATATATTTTATATTCTATATTTTATTTATTCATATATTCTATATATATTTACTAAAATAAATATATATAAATAAATATACTATTTTCTTTTTTAAGTGGAGATTGTGATAATAATTGTTATCATAACAGCATTGATGGGAATATTAGTGAGGTTGGTGTAATAATAGTGATAATGATATTGTGATGATGGACATAGTGATGGTAATGATAAAGGTAATGAGAGTAATAATAATAACACGAACATTAATATGTCAATCATTATTACAAAATAACAAACAGCAAAAAATGAGCTAAAATAATTAGTTCTATCACTTTCATCGATAGTATGACAAGTTGCCGTAAATATAAAATAACAAGAGACAAGAAGAGATGGTAAATATAAAGAATAACACAAGAAATGTAGAAATGTTTCGAAGAAAATACGACATGAATCCAGAAAGAAAGGATACAACGATAAAGTCGATAAAATGAGACGCAAAAAGTGGACACATTAAACGCGGGAATACGGAAAACGCTTAAATAATGAATACCAAAAAAAAGGACAATATGCCCATCAAGATAAGCAAATTCAAATATAGAAAACGACGACGTAAAGCGATAAGTCAAGGGATACTAAAATAAACTAGAATATCTACATTTCCAGAGGACGTTGCTGGTATTAACTGACCTAGTTGCCCTCGGCGGTCCAGCTATTCTAGAATTTCCGCTAATTTGACATTATATAAAAACAAGAATTCAAATATAGGAAATAAAAATATATTAAAAAAAAGGAAAATAATTTAATGGAGTGAGTATAAAAAAAAAAGGTTTAAAACTCCAAACAAAATTAACGATTTCCTCTAAAAACACCAACAAAGGACGAGGCAGCACCCACGTCGGGGCATGCTTACCAGACGTCGCGAGTTTGCCTCAGAAAGGTCAAACCCCCAAAATAAGGTCAGGGTTTGTCTCTGGCGTTACACTCAATTTTACACCGCGAGAACTTCTTTTTTTTTCTCTCTCTCTTTCTTTCTTTCTTTCTTTCTTTCTCTCTTTCTTTCATTCATTCTTCCTCTCCCTTTCGCACCAGAGAAAACGCACGGAGGAGAGGTCACGCCCTGTCGCTTTTTCGATGGATTATTAAGACCCCAAGAAAAATACACAGGAACTCCACCACCCGCACAGGCAAGGTCCGATATAAACTGTCACTTGACCTTCTTCGCGTCTTAATATGGGTTATGTTGCCACGTTGGAGCCCAGACCATGTTGCCATGTTGGTCAGCAGCACCGTTAAAATCCTTGTGTGGCGACATGTGGATCGTAAACAAAGACAGAACAATGGTATTTAATAACCGGGTTGACAGACACGAAACCAAAATATTTTCACAAATACTTAAAGAAATAAATGATATATTAGTGGATAGAAAGAAAGATAAAGACAAATAAAACAATAAAAAAGATAAAATAAAGATAAAATACTTGTGTGTGTATTAGGGCGTATTAGGATGTGTGCGCGCTCCTGAGTGTGTGTGTGTGTACGTGTCCACGTGTTACTTTCGTGTGCGCAGTGTGGCCACAAGGGGAGCATGAAATATGCACGTGAACACATACATCGAAAGCGAGAGGGGGAGAAAGGGAGAAGGGGAGAAAGGGAGAAGGGGAGAAAGGGAGAAGTAGAGGGAGTGGCTGAGGTGAGGGAGGAATGAACAGGGAGGGAAGAAGTGAGAGGGAGAGAGAGAGAGGGGGAGGAGAAGGAGGGAGAGAGAGAGGGGGGAGGAGAAAGAGGGAGAGAGTGAGGGAGGGAGAGGAGAAAGAGGGAGAGAGTGAGGGAGGGAGAGGAGAAAGAGGAAGGTAGAAGGGAGGGAGAGGAAGAGAGGAGGGAGAGTGAGGAGGAGGAGAAAGAGGGAGAGAGAGTGAGGAGGGGAGGAAAAGAGGGAGAGAGTGAGGGAGGAGAGAGTGAGGAGGGAGAGGGAGGAGAGAAAGAGGAGAAAGGAAGGCAGGGGAGGAGGGAGGAGAAAAGAGGAAGAGGAGTGAGAGGGGACGGAGGGCGAGCGAGCAGGCAGGCAGCAGAGAAAGGGAGAGAGCGAGGGAGGGGGGAGGAGAAAGAGGGAGAGAGCGAGGGAGGGGGACGGAGAGCTGAGCGAGCGAGCGAGCGAGCGAGAGAGAGAGAGAGAGAGAGAGAGAGAGAGAAGAGAGAGAGGGAGAGAGCAGAGAGAGAGAGAGAGAGAGAGAGAGAGAGAGAGAGAGAGAGAGAGAGAATGTCCAGTAACAGCATAGCCTCACCCGAGGTCGCAACGCCACTCCGCGAGGTCAAACGTGTTTATACTTACACCCTGGAATCTCCCTCCCTCCCCCTCCTCCTCCTCCTCCCTCCTCCTCTCCTCCTCCCTCTCGATTCTACCTACTTCCTCTTCATTCCACTTCCTCCTCCATTCCCATCCTGCTTCCTCCTCATTCACTCTTTCCTCCTCGGCCCACCTCGTTCCTCTCCTTCCTCGCCTCCTCCGCCACGCCTGTCATATCTCTCTTCCTCTCTTTTCTTTCTGTCTTTCAATTTCTCCCAACTCCCCCAGCTCCCTCCTCCCTTTCCTTTTACTAATACTTCCCTGTCTCCTCCTCCTCCTCTTGCTCGCATTTCCCCACTTCCTCCTCTCCTTTCTCTCTTCTTCCTCCCTCTTCCCTCCTTCAATTTTCGTCCTCCTCCTTTCCTCTTCTTCTCTTCCTCCTCCATTTTCCCCTTCCTTCTTCCTCTTCCTCCTCCTCCCTCCTCCTTAAATTTTCCTCCTCCTCCTCCCCCTCCCCCCCCACCCATTATACCAAAC
>NC_091589.1:8299651-8307151 GCF_042767895.1 Penaeus vannamei
CTTACCCCCCTTCCTCTCCTCTATCTCCCCCTCCCCTTCCCTCCTCGCCCTTTCTCACTTCCTCCCTCCCTCCCTCCCTTCCTCTCTTCCTCCCTTCCTCTCCCCTCTATTCTCCTCACCTTCCTTAGACCTTCCTCGCCCCTCTTTCCTCCCCCCCATTCACCTCCCTTTCCCCCCTCCCCCCCCCCCCCCCCCCCCCCCCCTTCCTTTCACCCTCCTCTCCCCCGCCCCCCTCGCTGTAAACAGGTAATAAAGTAGCACAGGAGGTAAGTAGGAAAACCTTAATGAGAAGAAATAAGAAAAAAAAAACACAAGATAGAGAAGAGAAGAAAAAATATACGATGCCTAGAATACAAAAGGAAAAATAATGGAAAATAAAGAGGGGGTAAAAAGAATTAAAAAAATCGAGATCGAATGAAGGAATGTGAGAGAGAGAAAAAAAAAAGGAAAATAAAGGGGTAAAAAATAGGAAATGAGATCGAACGAAGGAAAATGAGATGGAAAGCAAACCGAAAAAGAAAAAAGAAAAATCGAAAACAGAGAAAAATAAAGAAACAAGATCGAACGAAGGAAAAGAGAATAAAAATAGAAAAAGAAAAATGGAAAACAGACAAAAAAAGTAGGAAACGAAGTCGGACGAAGGACAATAAACCATAAAAAAGAAGGAAGAGAGGAAGGGAGCGATTAAAATCTTTCCTAGTTACGTGACCTCTTGCACGTATGGCCGGGTGACCTGGCTTCCACAAAGAGTAGTTGACCTGACCTTTTCAACTTGCCTTCCTGCCCCACGGAATACCCGAAGGTCCAGATTGCCCTGACCTTCCCAGAGCGGGCACTGTCTTTCTCTTTGTCTTTCTCTTTTGTCTGTGTCTGTCTTTCTCTTTGTGTCTAATTCTTTTGTCTGTGTCTGTCTTTCTCTTTGTGTCTAATTCTTTTGTCTGTGTCTGTCTTTCTCTTTGTGTCTAATTCTTTTGTCTGTGTCTGTCTCTCTCTTTGTGTCTAATTCTTTTGTCTGTGTCTGTCTCTCTCTTTGTGTCTTTCTCTTTTGTTTGTGCCTGTGTCTATCTTTCTCTTTCTTTCTCCCTTTCTCCTTTTTTTTTATCCTTCTCTCAAAATCCCGAAATAAAACAACGAAGAAAAATTAAAGCATAACTAGTACCAAAAAAAAAAAAGTCGTCTGAATCGCCGAATCAGCTCAAAGAAACTTATACAAACTTCCATTTACTTTACAATGAGAGAGAAAAAAATGGACGAGGTTTACAATGAGAAAAAAAAAAAATGGACGAGGTTTACAATGAGAAAAAAAAAAATGGACGAGGAACCCTCTCTCAAGGTATCGATTTAATTGGACTTCAATCGTATGCCACTCCCACACGCGTCTGGGAATATACGATTAATATAACGCACGTGGTTTTTTTGGGCTCAAATTGAGAAGGAAATGGATATGATGCAGATTTTTTTTTTTTTTTTTTTGGGGGGGGGGGTTTAAAGAGGATGGTGGAAGCTATTGGGTTAAGAAGACGGAATATGTACCACGACGTTTCGGGTATGTGTCAAAACCTTTTCGGGTGTGTGTGTGTGTGTGTGTGTGTGTGTGTGTGTGTGTGTGTGTGTGTGTGTGTGTGTGTGTGTGTGTGTGTGTGCGTGTGTGTGTGTGTGTTAACACGTACACAGTAGGTGATCTAAACAGACAGTTAGGAAAGTGAGCAATGGGGGGGGAGTGAGAGCGGGGAGAGATGGGGAGAGGAGGGGAGAGAATGGGAGAGGGAGGAGGGAGTAGAAATAGGGAGAAAGGAGGAGAGAGAAAAAGAGAGGAGGGGGGAGTGAAAGAAAAAAAAGAGAGAAAGAAAAACGCAGCAAAGGAAAAGAGAAGAAAAGAAAAGGAATAAACGGGGAAAAAAAACATAAGCAACTCCGCCCCCTATCCTTTCACCCCCCCCCACACCCCTCCCCCCCCCCCAAAAAAAAAAAAAAGAAAACAAAATATACGAAAAAAATAATAACTTCAGCAACTCCACTAACTCCGGGTCGCGTTCTGTCCCGTTTCACCTCCTTAAGGAATGCAGCAACTCGGCGTCTTCCGGTTCTTGTTATCTTAGGACAAGGAAGGGTTGCTAAGGAATAAAGGATCTCTCTCTCTCTCTCTCTCTCTCTCTCTCTCTCTCTCTCTCTCTCTCTCTGTTTCTCTCTCTCTCTCTCTCTCTCTCTCTCTCTCCTTCCTCCATTTCCTACCCTCTACTCCTCCCCCTCTCTCTCTTCCTCTCTTCCTCAACCCTCTCCCCGATTTTCTTCCTCCTCTCCCCATCTCTCCCCCGCGTTCACACACACACACACACACTTATTCTAATTATTCTGATCCTTTTTTTTATCTAATGTGTTTTTTTGGGGGGTATTTTATTTGTGTTTACTTCCGCTATTCTGGTCCTGCATACGGCTCCCCCCCCCCCTCTCTCTCTCTCTCTCTCCTCCCTCACAGTACCTGCTTCCTGCCCCCCCCCCCTATTTCACTCGCCCACTCAACCTTGCAAAAAAAAATCAAAACATGTCTTTTTGCGAGACCAATTCGCCCGCCAAAACCTGTCCCTTCTGACCCAAACCTCCTTTTTGGGACCGCCCGCGCAAAGACAAACAAACAAAACGGAGCAAATGTATTAAGAACAATAACAACGCGGCTATGTGGATTAAAACAAGGGGGAGGGGGGAAGGGGGAGGGGGGAAGGGGATGTAGGGGGGAAGGGGGAGGGGGAAGGGGGGGGGAAGGGGGAGGGGGGAAGGGGGAGAGGGAAAGGGGGAGAGGGAAGGGGGAGAGGGAGGGGAAGGGGGGAAGGGGGAAGGGGGAGGCACGGGAAGTGGGAGGCAGGGGAAGTGGGAAGGGGGAGGGGGGGGAGGGGACGAGGGGAGGGAGTCTATTGCAAAAATGACTTTACCTTTCTCTACTTAGTCTCGTGATTTCCCTTTCTCTTTCTTTAATCTCCCTTTCTCTTTTCCTTTGCCTTTCTAACTTCCCACCTCTCTCTCTGAGTTGAAAAGGAGAAATTCAAATGAAAATATGCCTATACAAATTACATTTAATATCACATTTCTCTTCACATCTCCCTCTCCCTCCCCTTGCTCCCTCTCTACCTCTCAATTTTCTTTTCCCTTTCCCTCTCCCTCTCCCCTACCCACCCCCATCCTTCTCTTCCCTCCCCCTCCCCCTACCTCCATCCCCCATCCTTCTCCCTCCCTCTCCCCCTCCCCATCCCTCTCCCCCTCCCATCCCCCCCTCCTTCTCCCCCTCCCCTACCCATCCCCCATCCTTCTCCTCCCTCTCCCCTCACTCCAACCCCCCCCCCCCTTTCGCCAAAGGTCAGTATCAACCATGTAAATCGACCCTCCACGACTTTTACTCAGGGAGGGGGAGGGGGGGGGAGGGGGGGGCGAGGCCAAGAGAGGCCACGTAAGGTCGCTGAGTCCGTCTCGAGTTCCGGCTCCAGAGGGGACCCTTTCACTCCCCCCGTTTGAGGACCGGCTGCAACGCCCAAAGGACCCGACGCCAGGATAGGAGGCGCTAGGAACCCGACGCCAGGATAGGAGGCGCTAGAACCCGACGCCAGGATAGGAGGCACTAGAACCCGACGCCAGGATAGGAGGCGCTAGAACCCGACGCCAGGATAGGAGGCGCTAGAACCCGACGCTAGGATAGGAGGCACTAGAACCCGACGCTAGGATAGGAGGCGCTAGAACCCGACGCCAGGATAGGAGGCGCTAGAACCCGACGCCAGGATAGGAGGCACTAGAACCCGACGCCAGGATAGGAGGCGCTAGAACCCGACGCTAGGATAGGAGGCACTAGAACCCGACGCTAGGATAGGAGGCGCTAGAACCCGACGCCAGGATAGGAGGCGCTAGAACCCGACGCCAGGATAGGAGGCACGAAAACCCGACGCCAGGATAGGAGGCACTAGAACCCGACGCCAGGATAGGAGGCGCTAGGAACCCGACGCCAGGATAGGAGGCGCTAGGAACCCGACGCCAGGATAGGAGGCGCTAGGAACCCGACGCCAGGATAGGAGGCGCTAGGAACCCGACGCCAGGATAGGAGGCACTAGAACCCGACGCCAGGATAGGAGGGACTAGAACCCGACGCCAGGATAGGAGGCACTAGAACCCGACGCCAGGATAGGAGGCACTAGGAACCCGACGCCAGGATAGGAGGGACTAGAACCCGACGCCAGGATAGGAGGCGCTACAACCCGACGCCAGGATAGGAGGCACTAGGAACCCGACGCCAGGATAGGAGGCGCTAGAACCCGACGCCAGGATAGGAGGCGCTAGAACCCGACGCCAGGATAGGAGGCGCTAGAACCCGACGCCAGGATAGGAGGCGCTAGAACCCGACGCCAGGATAGGAGGCGCTAGAACCCGACGCCAGGATAGGAGGCGCGAGAACCCGACGCCAGGATAGGAGGCGCTAGAACCCGACGCCAGGATAGGAGGCACTAGGAACCCGACGCCAGGATAGGAGGCGCTAGAACCCGACGCCAGGATAGGAGGCGCTAGGAACCCGACGCCAGGATAGGAGGCACTAGGAACCCGACGCCAGGATAGGAGGCACTAGAACCCGACGCCAGGATAGGAGGCGCTAGAACCCGACACCAGGATAGGAGGCGCTAGAACCCGACGCCAGGATAGGAGGCGCTAGAACCCGACGCCAGGATAGGAGGCGCTAGAACCCGACGCCAGGATAGGAGGCGCGAGAACCCGACGCCAGGATAGGAGGCGCTAGAACCCGACGCCAGGATAGGAGGCGCTAGAACCCGACGCCAGGATAGGAGGCGCTAGAACCCGACGCCAGGATAGGAGGCGCGAGAACCCGACGCCAGGATAGGAGGCGCTAGAACCCGACGCCAGGATAGGAGGCGCTAGAACCCGACGCCAGGATAGGAGGCGCTAGAACCCGACGCCAGGATAGGAGGCGCTAGAACCCGACGCCAGGATAGGAGGCACTAGAACCCGACGCCAGGATAGGAGGCACTTGGAACCCGACGCCAGGATAGGAGGCACTAGGAACCCGACGCCAGGATAGGAGGCGCTAGGAACCCGACGCCAGGATAGGAGGCACTAGAACCCGACGCCAGGATAGGAGGCACTAGAACCCGACGCCAGGATAGGAGGCACTTGGAACCCGACGCCAGGATAGGAGGCGCTAGAACCCGACGCCAGGATAGGAGGCACTAGAACCCGACGCCAGGATAGGAGGCACTAGGAACCCGACGCCAGGATAGGAGGCACTAGGAACCCGACGCCAGGATAGGAGGCACTAGGAACCCGACGCCAGGATAGGAGGCACTAGGAACCCGACGCCAGGATAGGAGGCGCTAGGAACCCGACGCCAGGATAGGAGGCACTAGAACCCGACGCCAGGATAGGAGGCACTAGGAACCCGACGCCAGGATAGGAGGCACTAGGAACCCGACGCCAGGATAGGAGGCACTAGGAACCCGACGCCAGGATAGGAGGCGCTAGGAACCCGACGCCAGGATAGGAGGCACTAGAACCCGACGCCAGGATAGGAGGCACTAGAACCCGACGCCAGGGTAGGAGGCGCTAGGAACCCGACGCCAGGATAGGAGGCGCTAGAACCCGACGCCAGGATAGGAGGCGCTAGAACCCGACGCCAGGATAGGAGGCACTAGGAACCCGACGCCAGGATAGGAGGCACTAGGAACCCGACGCCAGGATAGGAGGCGCTAGAACCCGACGCCAGGATAGGAGGCACTAGGAACCCGACGCCAGGATAGGAGAGGCGCCAGGGAACCTGACGCCAGGATAGGAGGTGCGCTTAGGAACCCGATCGCCAGGATAGGAGGCGCTAGGAACCCGACGCGCCAGGATAGGAGGCGCTAGCAGGAACCGACGCCAGGATAGGAGGCGCTAGGAACCCGACGCCAGGATAGGAGGCGCTAGGAACCCGACGCCAGGATAGGAGGCGCTAGGAACCCGACGCCAGGATAGGAGGCACTAGGAACCCGACGCCAGGATAGGAGGCGCTAGGAACCCGACGCCAGGATAGGAGGCGCTAGGAACCCGACGCCAGGATAGGAGGCGCTAGGAACCCGACGCCAGGATAGGAGGCGCTAGGAACCCGACGCCAGGATAGGAGGCGCTAGGAACCCGACGCCAGGATAGGAGGCGCTAGGAACCCGACGCCAGGATAGGAGGCGCTAGGAACCCGACGCCAGGATAGGAGGCGCTAGGAACCCGACGCCAGGATAGGAGGCGCTAGGAACCCGACGCCAGGATAGGAGGCACTAGGAACCCGACGGCTGGATAGGAGGCACTAGAACCCGACGCCAGGATAGGAGGCGCTAGAACCCGACGCCAGGATAGGAGGCGCTAGAACCCGACGCCAGGATAGGAGGCGCTAGAACCCGACGCCAGGATAGGAGGCGCTAGAACCCGACGCCAGGATAGGAGGCGCTAGAACCCGACGCCAGGATAGGAGGCACTAGAACCCGACGCCAGGATAGGAGGCGCTAGAACCCGACGCCAGGATAGGAGGCGCTAGAACCCGACGCCAGGATAGGAGGCACTAGAACCCGACGGCTGGATAGGAGGCACTAGAACCCGACGCCAGGATAGGAGGCGCTAGAACCCGACGCCAGGATAGGAGGCGCTAGAACCCGACGCCAGGATAGGAGGCGCTAGAACCCGACGGCTGGATAGGAGGCGCTAGGAACCCGACGGCTGGATAGGAGGCGCTAGAACCCGACGCCAGGATAGGAGGCGCTAGAACCCGACGCCAGGATAGGAGGCGCTAGAACCCGACGCCAGGATAGGAGGCGCTAGAACCCGACGCCAGGATAGGAGGCGCTAGAACCCGACGCCAGGATAGGAGGCACTAGAACCCGACGGCTGGATAGGAGGCACTAGAACCCGACGCCAGGATAGGAGGCGCTAGAACCCGACACCAGGATAGGAGGCGCTAGGAACCCGACGGCTGGATAGGAGGCGCTAGAACCCGACGCCAGGATAGGAGGCGCTAGAACCCGACACCAGGATAGGAGGCGCTAGAACCCGACGCCAGGATAGGAGGCGCTAGAACCCGACGCCAGGATAGGAGGCGCTAGAACCCGACGCCAGGATAGGAGGCGCTAGAACCCGACGCCAGGATAGGAGGCGCTAGAACCCGACGCCAGGATAGGAGGCGCTAGAACCCGATGCCAGGATAGGAGGCACTAGAACCCGACGCCAGGATAGGAGGCGCTAGGAACCCGACGCCAGGATAGGAGGCGCTAGAACCCGACGCCAGGATAGGAGGCACTAGAACCCGACGCCAGGATAGGAGGCGCTAGAACCCGACGCCAGGATAGGAGGCGCTAGAACCCGACGCCAGGCCAGAACGCCAAGACCCCACGTATGGCCAACGGGTGACCGAGTGACCAGCGCTCTAGAAATTTGCACGGGGAAACGAACAAGCATACATTCACCCAAGTAAACTTACAAAAATACACACGC
>NC_091589.1:8317151-8342151 GCF_042767895.1 Penaeus vannamei
CCAGTAACTATAAATAACGCTCTAAACCTATTTTTGGGTTTGGAAATTAAAGATAAATGTTTATAACTTTGCCCTTTGGCCAGATTTCATCCCACTTGTTTTGATCAGCGGTTGATAGATAAGACAAAGGTTACATGTGTACTCTCACATAAATACCACAGGATAAACAGATTACGAGGCGAGTCTGATAAACGTGAGATTGTGCAAATTGCGACACGTGAGCAAATATGGAAACTGTATGTTTTAGCCAGTCTGCCGTTTTTCGATTATTTCTAGCATTTCAATATATACTAAATTAATTTGAGGTAATTAAACATATAAAGTGATGTACATAATTAATTTTTAAATAGGACTGTATCTATGAAATTACAATGAATAAACAACCACAAACATACATGAATAGAAATACAGATAAACAGTAAAGTTAGTATAGTTAGCCTGGTAAATACGTTTTCTGTAGATTGTACTTTTCAGAGAAAATGTAATATTACCAGGTTTTAAGGGGTGGCTAAAGAAGACTGCCTAATCCATTTCAACAAGCAGAATAATTTTGAAGGAGACCTTTAAATAACCTCCATGATACCACTTCTTTAAATTGCACCTATAATAATGGGAGGGTTCGTAATATGATTCATTCTTAGGGAATGCAAAACCAGATAAAACTCCCAGTCAATATCAAGTCTTAAATTCTTGAAGCTACAAAACAGGACGGGTGCTTAGTCAAGTAAGTTACGCAAGAAACAAGAAAGTTATAAAAAACATGCTTGTGCCTGTTATTCAACGGACGTAATTGCTAATGAAAAGTCCTAAAACAAAAACAAAAATCACTACAGTAATTACATGTTTTTTTTTTTTTTTTTTTTTTTTTTTACATTATTTTACAGCAGTGGCGTCGCAACATAACTAAACATAACCACATTAACCACCGCAGTTCATCCCATAAACAATATTCATTCCCGTAGGTCTAAAAAAACATAATTTCCGTCTCCTTTTGAGGGGGATTTCTCAAATGACCTACACGAACGACTCCTACTCGAACGCGAACGACATTCTACTCGAATCCACGAGCGTACTGCATCACGTGACAAGACTAGATCAAGACACACACACACTCACACGCACACGATCAGATTTCATTCGTACACGTGACGTAAACAACAGGTTCTTTGGCGACTGGAAGAAAGGGTTGGGGGTTGGGTGGGGGGATGGGGTTGATAATGGGGGAGGAAAGGGGACGGGGTAGGGGTGAAGGGGGTGTAAGGGGTGGGGATTGGGGGTGGGGGGGAGGGGTTGGGGAGGAAAGGGGGTGAGAGGATAGGGGTTCATGGGAGGGGGTGGGGATTGGGGGGTGGGAGGGGTTGGGGAGAACAGGGAAGGGTAGGGGTCCAAGAGGGGGGTAAGGGGAGAAGATAAGGGATTGAGGTGGGGGAGGGGTTGTTATGGGGGGGAGGGGGGGCGTAGTGGAATATTGCGGTTAAGAGAGGAATTAATGTGAATAACTTTACGATCCAAGGGCGGTGGAGGTCAGCTTACGAAGGAGGGAGTTGAGGGGAAACGAAAGAAAAAGAATGGAAAGGAAGGAAAAGACGAAGAGAGGAGGAAGGAAAAGGCGAATAGAGGAGGAAGGAAAAGGCGAATAGAGGACGAAGGAAAAGGCAAAGAGAAGAAGAATGGATAAACAAAGGAGATGAGAAATGGGGAATAAAGGGATAAAAGAAACAAGTAAATGAGACTAGGGAAACGAGAGGAAGGGAAGGGAGGGGAAGGAAAAAACGAACAGAGGAGGAATGGATAAACAAAGGAGATGAGAAATGGGGAATAAAGGGATAGAGAAAGAAAAACGTAAGTGAGAATAAAGGAATAGACAAAAGACAAAGGAGAGGGAGAAGGAATGGATAAACAGCGAGATGAGAAATGGGGAATAAAGGGATAGAGAAAGACAAAAGGATTGGAGAATGGAGGGATTGGCAAAGGATAAAGAAAAGGGAGAAGGAATGGGGTATAAAGGGATAGACAAAGAAAAAAGGAAAGGAAGGAGGAATAAAATAGGAGGAAGGAAGAAAGGAGGAAGGACACGGGTGACAAAGGAAGGAAGGAAGGAAGAGAGAAGGATGATGATGAATAGATTTAGAGGACATAGGAGTAAGAGGAAAAGGGAATGAGGGAAGAGGAGGAAAAGGGAAAGAGGGAAGAGGAGGAGGAAGAAAAAAGGAGGAGGACGAGAAAAGGGAGAAGGAAGAGGAAGAGGAAAAAGAAGAGGATGAGAGGAAGGAGGAAGAACAAGGACAATAAGGGGAGAAGAAAAGACGGAGGAAGAACTGGAGGAGAAGGAAGAAGTGGAGAATGAAAAAAAAAGAATTAGAGGGGGAGGGGGAGGAGGAGGAGAGGGAAGAGGAAGATAAGAAGAAGGAGGAGAAGAAGAAGAAGAAGGAAGGGGAATAGGAAGGAATCAGGGGAAGGAGAGGTGTATGAGTAGAAGAAGTAGGAGGAAGAGATAAAAGAGGAATAGGAGGAGAAAGAAAAAGAAGAAAGGGAAGAGGTAGAAGAGGAAGTGGAAGAAGAAAAGGAAGAGGAAGTGAAGAGTAGAAGGAGAAGGAGGGATAAGGAAAAGAACAAGAGGAAGTGACGGTAAAAGAAGGAAGAGGAAGTAAGAGGAGGAAGAGGAGGTAAGAGGAAGTAAGAATAGGAGGGGGAGGAACAGAAGAAGGAAGAAGGAGGGGAGGAGGGGGAACAGGAGGAATAGGAGGAAGAGGAGAAAAAACAGGAAGAGGAGGAGGATGATGAAAAGGAGGGAGAGGAAGAGGAGGTAAGAGGAGGAAGGAGGAGGAGGAATAGGAAGAAGAAGAGGAGGAGGAACGGAAGAAGAAGAACAAGAAGGGGATGAAGAGGAGGGGGAGGAATTGGAAGATGAGGAGGAGGAGGAAGAAGTGGTAAGAAGAGGAGGAGGAGAAGGAGGAGGAAGGAGGAGGAGGTGGAAGGCGGGGTGGGCGGGAGGAAGGAGGAGAAGGAGTTGAACGAAGATAAGAAGGAGGAGGAGGAGGAGGAGGGGGAAGGAGTTGGATGAATAGAAGAAACAATAGGAGGAGTTGGATGAAGAGAAGAAGAAGAAGAAGAAGAAGGAAGAGGAGGAGTTAGGAGGAGGAAGGCGGGGAGGGCGGGAGGAAGGAGGAGAAGGAGTTGATGAAGAGAAGAAGGAGGAGGAAGGAGGAGTTGAATGAAGAGAAGAAGAAGAAGAAGAAGAAGAAGAAGAAGGAGGAAGAGGAAGAAAGAAGATGAAGAAGAAGAAGAGGTGGAGGGGGAGGAGGAAGGAGGAAGGCGGGGAGGGCGAGAGGAAGGAGCCAGAGATGGGCGGGAGGAAGGAGGAGGAGGAGGAAGAAGAGGAGGAAGGAGGAGGAAGAGGAGGAGGAAGGAGGAGTTGAATGAAGAGAAGAAGAAGAAGAAGAAGGAGGAGCAGGAGGAAGGAGGAAGGCGGGGAGGGCGGGAGGAAGGAGGAAGGAGGAAGGCGGGGAGGGCGGGAGGAAGGAGCCAGAGGTGACCGGGTTTCTGGGAAAAACAGTATCTTATAAGGATGCCTTCCTTACGTAAAGGCAGACGATCCTGTGGCTCAGACCGGGGAAGGAGGGAAGGAGGGAAGGAGGGAAGGAGGGAAGGAGAGGGAAGGAGGGAAGGAGGGAAGGAGGGAAGAGGAGGGAAGGAGGGAAGAGGAGGGAAGGAGGGAAGGAGAGGGAAGGAGGGAAGGAGGGAAGGAGGGAAGGAGGGAAGGAGAGGGAAGGAGGGAAGGAGGGAAGAGGAGGGAAGGGGAGGGAAGGAGGAAAGGAGGGGAGGAGAGGGAAGAGGGAAGGAGAGGGAAGGAGGGAAGGAGAGGGAAGAGGAGGGAAGGAGGGAAGGAGAGGGAAGGAGGGAAGGAGGGAGGGAGAGGAGGAAGGAAGAGGAGGGAAGGAGGGAAGAAGGGAAGAAGAGAAGAGGTGGGAAAAGGAGGGAAGGAGGGAAGGAGAGGGAAGAGGAGGGAAGGAGGGGAGGAGAGGGAAGAGGAGAGAGGGGAGGGAAGGGGAGGGAAGAGGGAAGGAGGGGAGGAGAGGGAAGGGGGGAAGGAGGGAAGGAGGGAAGGAGGGAAGGAGAGGGAAGGAGGGAAGGAGGGAAGGAGGGAAGAGGAGGGAAGGAGGGAAGGAGAGGGAAGGAGGGAAGGAGGGAAGGAGGGAAGGAGGGAAGGAGGGAAGGAGGGAAGGAGAGGGAAGGAGGGAAGGAGGGAAGGAGGGAAGAGGAGGGAAGGGGAGGGAAGGAGGAAAGGAGGGGAGGAGAGGGAAGAAGAAAAGGAGAGGGAAGGAGGGAAGGAGAGGAAAAGGGGAGAAGGAGGGAAGGAGAGGGAAGGAGGGAAGGAGAGAAGGAAGGAAGAGGAGGGAAGGAGGAAGGAGGGAAGGAGGGAAGAGGAGGGAAGAGGAGGGAAGGAGGGAAGGAGAGGGAAGAGGAGGGAAGGAGGGGAGGAGAGAGGAAGAGGAGAGAGGGGAGGGAAGGGGAGGGAAGAGGGAAGGAGGGGAGGAGAGGGAAGGGGGGAAGGAGGGAAGGAGAGGGAAGGAGGGAAGGAGGGAAGGAGGGAAGGAAAGGGAAGAGGAGAGAAGAGGAGAGAGGGGAGGGAAGAAGAAGAAAGAGGAGAGAGAGGAGAGTAAAGGAGGGAGAAAGAGTAGGAAAGAGGGGAGAGAAGAAGAAGAAAGAGGAGAGAGAGGAGAGTATAGGAAAAGGAAAGAAGAGGAGAGAGAGAGGGGAGTAACGGAAGAAGAAAGAAGAATGAAAGAGAGGAGGGCAAAGGAAGAAGAGGAAAGAGAAGAGAGAGAGGAGTTAAGGAAGAAGAAAGAATAATAAAAGATAACAGAAATGGAAGGAATGAAGGGTAGGTGCGAAGAATAGATGAAGAAAGGGAAGGAATAAAGGCCCAAAGGAAGACTGGAAGGAGAGGAGATAAAGAAAACACGAATAATGGAGGGAGAAAAAGAGATTCTGAGGTAATGAGAGAAAATAATATAAAAATAATAACGAAAATAACAATACACACACACACACACGCACAGACACACGCACACACACGCACGCACACACACATACACACACAAAAGTCACACACACGCATACATACACATAAACTAGAAAAAAAAATAAAATATTCACAAAATCCAACAAAATTTGCATCTCCCCACTACCCCCACCCTACACCCCCACCCCACCCACCCCTAAAAAAAACATATATGTATATAAACTAAGAAAAAAAAAAAAATCAACAAAATTCGCATCTCCCCCCTCCCCCCCCAAATCTCCCCCCCCCAAAAAAAAATCCCCCACACACCTATCCCGCCACTCCGCACCCCACCCCCCCTTCTATCCGCCATGCAATCCCGTAGTCCCCCCCCCCGCAACCCCCCCCGCCGTGAATAGCCTTCCCGACACCCCCCCTCCCCCCCACCCCCCAGTGTCAGGATCAAGGCTAGGAACCTTTCAGAAAAACTAAACCATTCGCAGCTTTTCCAGACGCGACCCTGAAACTATGGGCGAGGGGGGGGAGGGGGGGGAGGAGGTGGTCTTTGGGCAAGGGTGGGGCTCTTTTGGGCAAGAAGGGGAGGGGATGGGGGTGTCTTTTAGGCAAGAAGGGGAGGGGAGGGGGTCTTTTGGGCAAGAAGGGGGAGGGGAGGGGGTCTTATAGGCAAGAAGGGGGAGGGGAGGGGGTCTTTTGGGCAAGAAGGGGAGGGGAGGGGGTCTTATAGGCAAGAAGGGGAGGGGAGGGGGTCTTTTGGGCAAGAAGGGGAGGGGAGGGGTGTCTTTTAGGCAAGAAGGGGAGGGGATGGGGGTCTTATAGGCAAGAAGGGGAGGGGTCTTTGGACAAGAAGGGAGGGGGGGTGTTTGGGCAAAGGAGAAGGGGAGGGGGGTCATTGGGCAAGAGGGGGTATCTATGGGCAATGGGGGGGGGGGTCTATGGGCAATGAGGGGGGGTGGGGGGTGGATAGTACTATGGGTGGGTTGTTAGTTGCGTTTTGTTTATCTTCGTTTTCTGTTGTTTGTTTTCTTTTTCTTTTGGAGGGTGGACTCGTCTGATCGGTTTTCTTTTCTTTTTTTTCCATTTCTCCTTTTCGTTTTCTTTGTGTTTTTTTTTTCTCTCTCTCTCGTTTTCCCTTTATTCTTTCTTCTTCCTCTCCCTATATTTTTTTTCTTCTTTCTCTTCATATCTTCTTTTTTTTTATATCTCTCCTCTTCATCTTATTTTATTTTTTATTCAACTTTTATTTCTCTATTTCTTTCTCAATTCTATATTATTTTAAATTTCTCTCCATCTTTCCTCCTCCTTAGTCTTATATTCCTTCGTATTTTAATTCTTTTAAAATCGTATCTTCTTCTCTATCTTTACATGTATTCCTCCCATTCCTTCTTCTTCTAATTATATTCATTCTCGTATTCAATTTCCATTTTATCTCTCCGATCTTCCTCCTCCTCCTCCTCCTCCTACATCTCCTCCTCCTCTTCATCATCCTTTACCTTTTCCTTTTCATCCCTCTTTTCTTCCTCATCCTCCTCTCCTACATCCTCTTCTCCTTCTCCTCTCCTCCTCCTCTTTTGTCCTTCTTCCTCTCCTCCTCTTTCTTCCTCTACACCTTCTTTGTCCTCTCCCTCTCTTCCTTTTCTCCTCCTCCTCCTCCTTTCTCCTTCTTCATCTCCTCCTCCTTTGTCCTCTCCTACTTCCTCTCCTCCTCCTCCTCCTTTCTCTTCCCCTCCTACTCCTTTGTCCTCCTTCCTCTCTTCCTCCTTCTTTATTCTTTATCCTCCTTCTTTATTCTTTATCCTCCTTCCTCTCTTCCTCCTTCTTTATTCTTTATCCTCCTTCCTCTCCTTCTTTGTCCTCCTTCCTCTCCTTCTTCCTCTCTTCCTCCTTTCTCTCCTCCTCTCCTCCTCTCCTCCCGCACACATTCCTCCACTTGCTTCAAGGCTGTTACAACATTTTAGCAGTTTTTGCCTCCTCCTTTACTGCAATGGCGTGATTGTTGTTGATTGTATTGCTTTTGCTGTCTCTCTCTGTTATTCCTTTTCTTCTCGTTTCTGTTTCTTGCCTCTTCTTTTCTCGTAATATTTGTCTTTTTTGCTGTCTCTCTCTGTTATGGCTTTTCTTCTCTTTTCTGTTTCTTGTCTTTCCTTTTCTCGTAATATTTGTCTTTTGCTGTCTCTCTCTGTTATTCCTTTTCTTCTCTTTCTATTTCTTGTCTCTCCTTTTCTCGTAATATTTGTCTTTTGCTGTCTCTCTCTGTTATGCCTCTTCTTCTCTTTTCTGTTTCTTGTCTCTCCTTTTCTCGTAATATTTGTCTTTTGCTGTCTCTCTCTGTTATGCCTCTTCTTCTCTTTCTATTTCTTGTCTCTCCTTTTCTCGTAATATTTGTCTTTTGCTGTCTCTCTCTGTTATGCCTCTTCTTCTCTTTTCTGTTTCTTGTCTCTCCTTTTCTCGTAATATTTGTCTTTTGCTGTCTCTCTCTGTTATTCCTTTTCTTCTCTTTTCTGTTTCTTGCCTTTCCTTTTCTCGTAATATTTGTCTTTTGCTGTCTCTCTCTGTTATGCCTTTTCTTCTCTTTCTATTTCTTGTCTCTCATTTTCTCTTAATATTTGATCTTTGTGTCTTTTCGTTTTTTTTTCTATTTGTTGGTTCTCCTTTTCTCGTAATATTTGTTCTATCTTTGTGCTTTTTTCATCTTTTCTATTTCTTGTCTGTCCTTCTCTCTTCTTTTCTTCTCTCTCGGTATTTTTTTTGCACTGTCTATTTTTGTTCCTCTCTTTCTTTTTCTCCTTAAATTTCTCTCTCTCTATCTCTCCACTTCTCTTGTTTTTTTCTCTTTTTTCGCTTGTCTCTTTCCTTTCCATTCCCTTCATTCTCCCTTTTTACCTTGCTTCTCCCTTTCATTGTCGATTCTCTGTGTCTTTATCAGTATCTCACTATCTATTTCTCTTATCCTGCTTCCGTCTCTTCCTTTTTCTAACTTACCTTTCTCCTTTTCTTATCCTTATTCTCCCTTTACTCATTCTCTTTCTACCTTTCCTTTCCCCTTCTCTGTCGATTATCAATTTATTTTCTTCCTCCTCTCTTCTATCCATATCCTTCTTTCCCATTCTTTATCTTTCCTTCCATTTCTTCCTTCTCCTTTTTATAACTTACCTTTCCCTCCTTTTGTCATCCTCTTTCTACCATTCCTCATCCCTATTCCCCCTTTACTCATCCTTCTCCCCCCCTTTTCTGCTCCTCTTTCTACCTTTCCTTCCCCCCTTTTCTCAACCTTCTCCTTATCCCCATCTTTATTCCCCCTTTCCTTTCCCCCTTTTCTCATCCTTCTCCTTATCCCCATCTTTATCCCCCCATTTCCTCATCCTTCTCCTTATCCCCATCTTCATTCACCCTTTCCTTTCCCCCTCTTCTCATCCTTCTCCTTATCCCCATCTTTATTCCCCCTTTTCTCATCCTTCTCCTTATCCCCATCTTTATTCCCCCCTTTCTTTCCCCCCTTTCTCATCCTTCTCCTTATCCCCATCTTTATTCCCCCTTTCCTTATCCCCATCTTTATTCCCCCTTTCCTTTCCCCCCTTTCTCATCCTTCTCCTTATCCCCATCTTTATTCCCCCTTTCCTTATCCCCATTTTTATTCACCCTTTCCTTTCCCCCCTTTCTCATCCTTCTCCTTATCCCCATCTTTATTCCCCCTTTCCTTATCCCCATTTTTATTCACCCTTTCCTTTCCCCCCCTTTCTCATCCTTCTCCTTATCCCCATCTTTATTCCCCCCTTTCCTTTCCCCCCTTTCTCATCCTTCTCCTTATCCCCATCTTTATTCCCCCTTTCCTTATCCCCATCTTTATTCCCCCTTTCCTTTCCCCCTTTCTCATCCTTCTCCTTATCCCCATCTTTATTCCCCCTTTCCTTATCCCCATTTTTATTCACCCTTTCCTTTCCCCCCCTTTCTCATCCTTCTCCTTATCCCCATCTTTATTCCCCCCTTTCCTTTCCCCCCCTTTCTCATCCTTCTCCTTATTCCGCGGGCGCTTCTGAACCCCGGTACACGGTTCAGTCCGCAATTACGAGTTCATTATGCATAGTTGTGTAACTCTCTGAGTCGCACTTCGTCTCGCCCTGGTTCGCTCCTCTCGCGTGCTCGTCTTGTGTGTCTGTCTGTTATGTCTGTGTCTGTGTCTCGTTGTCTGTTATGTCTGTGTCTGTGTCTCGTTGTCTGTTATGTCTGTGTCTGTGTCTCGTTGTCTGTTTGTTTGTCTGTCTCTCTCTCTCTCTCTGTCTCTTTCATTATCTCTCTCTCTCTGTGTCTCTGTCTCTTTATCTCTCTCTCTCTCTCTCTTTCTCTCTCTCGCTGTCTGTCTCTCTTTCTCTCTCTCTGTCTTTGTCTCTATCTCTCTCTCGCTGTCTGTCTGTCTCTCTTTCTCTCTCTCTGTCTCATTCTCTCTCTCGCTGTCCGTCTGTTTCTCTTTCTCTCTCTCTCCTCCCCCTTTCTCTCTATTTCCCTCTCTTTTGCATTTCATTTATGTGTTTCTTGATGTTTCTCTCTATATATTTGTGTCTTGTTTATTTCTGTTTGGTTCTTTCTCCTCTTTAGCTACATCTACTCTTATTCTATTACTCTCTCCTCTTATTTACCTCTCTTCATCTCTCCCTTCTCTTTGCTTCGCTCTTTCATCCTCAAGTCTTGTCTCCGTTTTCTTCCTTTGTGTTTTTCAGCCTTTAATTTCCCTCTTCCTCCCTTCCTTCTTTCTTACTTCCATTTATTTCTATAATTTTCCTTGTTCGCTCTTTCCTGTCTGTCTATATGTGTGTCTCTGTCCCTGTCTCTGTCTCTGTCTCTGTCTGTCTGTCTGTCTGTCTGTCTGTCTGTCTCTGTCTCTCTCTCTCTCTCTCTCTCTCTCGTATGTCCGTCCTTCTTTTACGTTATTCCTTCTATTCCTTCTCTTCTTCGAACACCAAGAGATCATTTTTAGAAACCTCAAACATTCGAACGCGAATACATTGCGAAGTTGCATGGAAGACGAAGCCACGCGAGAATGCACGGAATTGAACACAGCTGGTCCCGAAATAAAAGAGAAAAGGGAGATATTAAGAGAGGGAGGAGAGACGAAGAGGATGAGCAAGAGGAAGAGGAAGAGGAAGAGGAAGAGGAGGAGGAAGAGTGAGAGAGAGAGAGAGAGAGAGAGAGAGAGAGAGAGAGAGAGAGAGAGAGAGAGAGAGAGAGAGAGAGAGAGAGAGAGAGAGAGAGAGAGAGAGAGAGAGAGAGAGAGAGGGAGGGAGAGGGAGAAAGAAATAGATAGATAGATAGGTAGATAGATAAAGAGAGACGGACAGGCACAAAACAATCAAGCAATTAAAACGGAATTAAGGAAAAAAAAGAACAGCAAAAAAAGAAAATAAAGAATAAAGAAAGAAGATACGTCGCAACAGACAAAAACAAACCGAAGAAGACATTTCGGAAACGCGCATCCAGCTCGTCTCTTGTCCGGCCATTTTTTGGCGCCAATTCAATAAGTGCTGAGTCACGATTGCGCGCCACACTGCACGTTCGGTAAATTTTGGTGTAAACGGAATCCATCTCAATTCTCCTTCAACTGCACGTTTGTAAATAATTTGGAAATAAAAAAAGGTTGATGAGGGAAAAACAGATAGATGAAGAGATAGACATATTGAGGGATAGAGAGAGGAAGGGAAGGAGGGAGGGAGGAAGGGAGAAGGTGGGAGGGAGGGAGGGAGGGAGGGAGGGAGGGAAGGAAGGAGGGAGGAAGGAAGGAGGGAGAGAGAAGGAGGCAGAGAAGGAAGGAAGGAAGGAGGGAGGGAAGGAAGGAAGGAAGGAGAGACGGAGGAAAACAGACACACACACACACACAAATATATAATCAAATGAGAAAGAAAGAAAGACAGAAACCAGAAAGGAAGAAAAAAAAGAAAGAAAAAAAAAAAGAAGAAGAAAATAGACAAAGAAAAAAAAGCCAAAAGCAAGAGTTTGTATCAATAATCGGTAACTTCTTGTAAAGCTCGATGTACTTGGAGCAGGAATCCCTTGATCTGCATCTCGGCAGATAACCGACCTCGGGAGTGGCTTCCAACCGGCCCGAAACGCAGCCATTTTGATAAGACACGAAGACAAAAAAAAAAAAGAGGGTGAAGGAGGTGAAGATGATGATGAAGAAGAGAAAGAAGTTGATAAAAAAGAAGAAGAGGAAGTAGAAGAAGAAAAAGAAGATGATGGTGAAGAAGAAGAGGAGGAGGATGAAAAAGATGATGATAATGAAGAAGTAGAAGAAAAAGATGAAGAAGAAAGAGAGAAAAAAAAAGAAAAAACACGAAGCAGATAGATTCTTAGGATGAATATGAAAACACGAGAAGAAAAAATATGAAGAAGGCGGAAGCAGCGGCGAAGAAGAAGAAATAAAAAGAATAAGAGAAAGGTGAAGGATAGGGAGAACGAGGGATAGCGATGAAGAGCAAGAAACAAAAGAAGAATAGGAGGAGGACGAAAATGAAGACAAAGGAAAATGAAGACAAAGGAAAAGAAAGAAAGAAAAAGAAAAAGGAGAAAGAGAAAGAAAGAAAGAAGAAGAAGGAGAAAGAGAAAGAAAGAAAGAAGAAGAAGAAGACGAAGAAGGAGAAGAAGAAGGAAAAAGAAACTGAAGAAGGAGAAGAATAGATAAAGAAAGAAAGAAGAAGAAGAAGGAAAAAGAAGAAGAAGAAGGAGAAGAAGAAGATGAGGAAATGAAAAGGAAAAGAAATCGAAAGAAGAGAAAACAGACAATAACAACGAAAGATAATAAGACAGAAAAAGAGAAGAAAACCAACGAAAAGGAAACAAAGAAAACGAAGAATCAGCAACGGCCATGACAACGAAAGATTTACGAGAAGGAGAAAAAAAATAATAATGCAGAAGAATGAAGAGAGAAAGACAATGCGAAAGAAAAGGCAAAGATGGAGGGAATAAAGATGGGGAGGAAGAGGAAAGAGATGATAGTGATGGATAAAGGATTATAATAATGATAATAATAATAATATTGATAATAATAAAAATAAATATGACAATAATAATGATAGTGGTAGTAATAACGCACAATAATGTTGATAATATCTAATAATAATGATACCAAAGCAACTGTAAGGAAAGGGCGAAGAAAGAGAGGATGAAAAGAAGAAACAGAAGAAAATATAAGAAAAAGGAAAAAGAAGAAGCAAAAAATCAGATGAATAGTAATAAGGAGACATACAAGAGTCCCTTCTCTCTCTCTCTCTTATATACTCCTGTCTCCCTTTTATCTTCTATTTCTCTGTCTATTGTCTTTTTTAGGGTTCTTACTATTTGGTTCTATGTCTGTCTCCGTCTCTGTGTCTGTCTGTCTCTTAATTTCCTTGTTTATTGTTTTATTTATATTATTCTCTCTCTCTTATTCTTCATCTTTCTCTTAATTTTATTACTTTCTTCCGCTTCCTTTTCTCTCCTCCTTCCCTCCTCTCTCTCTCTCTCTCTCTCTCTCTCTCTCTCTCTCTCTCTCTCTCTCTCTCTCTCTCTCTCTCTCTCTCTTTCTCACTCTCCCTCTCTCTCTCTCTCTCCCTCTTTTAGCATCCTCCCTTCCTCCCCCCTTACCACCCTCCCTCCCCTCCTCCACCCTTCCCTCTCCCTCTCCTCCTCTCTCTCTTTATCCTCCTCCTCCTCCTCCTCTTGTTCTCATTTTTGTTCAAATCCATCTCCAATCACGATGGTCTTGTCCACCTCCCCCTCCTCCTCCCCCCCCCACCCCACCCTCTCTTATCCCCCTTTCCCACCCCACTCCCCCCCACCCCCCCTCTTCACCCCAAGGTCCCTCGGAGGTCGTTCCTTGGAGTCGTCTCTTTGAACGTCTTTCGGGTTTCATTTTTCTTTTCTTTTTTCTTTTTGTTGTGGGGGGAGGGGGTGGGGGGTGAAGGGGGTGGGTGGGGATGGGGTGGGGGGGTGGGGTGGGGTGATGGAAGGAGGGGGTGATGGGGAGGGGTAGGGGGTGGAAGGGGAGGGGAAGGGGTGGGGGATGGGGAGTGATGGGGGGTGAGGGGGTGGGGTGATGGAAGGAAAGGGGGTGGAAGGGGAGGGGAAGGGGTGGGGGTGAAGGGGGTGGGTGGGATGGGGTGTGGGGGTGGGGGTGGTTAGAGGGGGAAGGGAGGATGGGGGTGAGGGGCGTGGGAGTGATGGAAGGGAGGGGGTGGAAGCGGAGGGGGAGGGAGAGGGGGTGAAGGGGAGGGAGGTAGAAGGGAGGGGATCATGAGGGAGGGAGAGGGAGGGTGGGGAGAAAAGGGGGATAGGAAGGGGAGGACGAGGATGGGGAGGCGGGAAGAGAATGGGAGAAGAAGGGAGGGGGAGGAAGGGAGGGGGAAGAGGGGAGGGGGAGGAAGGGGGGGGGAGGAGGGGAGGGGGGGAGGGGTTATCTCTCGCTATTGTTCATTGTGATTTTCGATTTTTTTTTTTTTTTTTTGTGATGATGGTGAAAGAAGGAGAAGGATGAAAAAGAGAAAGAAAGAAAGAGAAGGAGGGAAAGAGAAGTAACAGTGATGAAAGGGGAATTGAAAAAAAAAATGGATGAGGAACAAATAGAATGGGGATGATAACAAATAGAAAGAGAGAATTGAAAAGACAATTGACAAAAATCAAACTCATCTTATTTTTGACCAAAAAAATATAATAATAAAAAAAAATAATAAAATATATGAATAGATAAATAAATAAATAAATAAAAAACAAAAAGATAATAAAAACAAAAACAAAAGAATGTTTCCCAGGATGATGAGCACACAACACCTCATATAAAAGCGAGTGATCCCCCCCCCCCCCCCAAAAAAAAAAAAAAAAAAAACGATTGAACAAGTATTATATATCAATCGCCAGAATCACATGCAAAACAGTGGCCTAAAAAAAAAATCATATACCAACAGACATATAATTATCTACATGTACGAGGCTTAAAGTGTCATGTTAAGAAAGGTAACATATATAATTACAGTTGACGTGTAAAAGATAAAAAAAAGTGGTTCGTATTTCGTTTTTTTTTTTTTTTTTAAGATGACCTGTTGTACTTGAAATGACAAATGTCGTCTTTGTTATTATTACTATTATTATCGTTGTCGTCTCTGTTATCGTCGTTATCTTTATCATTTCTGTCGTCGAGATATTGCTATTATTTTGTCACTATTAACATAATTATTATCATTATTATTATTATAAAAAATCAACGGTACTTTCGCTATCATATTGTTATCGCTATTATCCCTATCCTTACTCTAACCATTATCCTTATTATCATTATTATCATCATCATCATAATTTTCTAGATAATCAATCTTAAAAAAAATTAAATCCTTCAATCACTTGCTTTTTGTGCGTGGGAAGAGAGAGGGGAGGAGGGGGGGTATGGGGGGAGGGGGAGGGGGGGGTATGTTGAGTCACATGGCATCGCACGGTCAGCTGCTGCATGATTATGACCCTTCTGCGCATGATGGACCTGTCTGCGATGCCAGGTCACGCCGGTGCCCAAGCGACTGGCACTGGCACTCACGATTTCGGCGGAGAAACTGCACCAGGGTCGAGATTCCGGGAGCGTGATACTTGTGGTACTAGGCAATAAGGGCGAGTTTGCTGTGCTTGTGAGCCGGTCGGTCTCTCCATTGTAGTTATATATCGTATCTCCTCCTCCCCCCCTCCCTTCCCTCCCTCCTCCACCCCCCCCCCCTTGACTTCTTCCTCTCTCTCTCTCCCTCTCCTGTGTTTCTCCTCCTTCTCTCTCCCTCTCTCTTCCTCTTTCCTTTCCCTCTCCTCCTATTCCTCCTCCATAACCTAGTCATCCCTCCTCCCTTCTCCTTCTTCTCTCATTCTCCTTAACCCTTCTTTCTCTCCTCCTTTCCCTTCCTCCTCTCCTTCCCTTACATATCCATCCCTCTCTCCTCTCCTCTCCTCATTCTCCCCTATCCATCCTCTCCCTTCCCCCTATCTTCCTCTCCTTCTCCTACTCCCCTCCCCCTAACCTCCCTCTCTCCCACCCAACCCCTCTCCTTCCCCCTCCCCCACCCACCCACTCTCCTCCTCTCCTTCCCACTCCACCACCCACCCCCTCTCATCCTCGTCCACCCTATCCTCCCCCTCCCCCTCCCCTATCCTCCCCCACCCCTTCCCTGTCCTCCCCACCCACCCCCACCCCCGTTCCTCAACCCTTTCCCTCTCCGGAGATAAAGCTGTCGACCTTGGGAACTCCTACACTCGATAGCGCTTCTGCTGATACCTTATCTTAGCCGTTTTCCCCCTCCCCCTCCCTTCCCCAACCTGTCCCCATCTCCCTACCCCCTTCCTCTATCCTTTCCTCGATCCCCTCTCCTGTTTCCCCCTCTCTCTCTCCCCTTCCTCCCTTTCCCCTATCTCCCTTCCCCAAACCTTCCACCCCTCCCCATTACCCTCTCCCCTTCCTCATTCCTTATCCTCTCCCTCCCCTCCTCCTTCCCTATCTTCTCCCCCATCCTCCCCCTTCTCTATCCTCCCCCTCCTCATTCCCTATCATCTCCCCTCCCCTCCTCCTCATCCCCACCTCCCCCCCCCCAATTACTCTCAAACACGAAGACAGTTTCCTGATCAGACTCGTTAACCGTTGCCATATGTAACGAAAATTCATATTTGAAGACAATCTGCATACACGCCTCGGTTGTATTCAAATTTCCCGCCAAAAAACTGGGACCAGAAAAAAAAAACGCGTAAACACACATAATAATATAGACGTTAGGATAATGCCTTCGCGATGATTGGAGTAGACGAGGGCGAATGGCAGGTAAATCACGCATAGAACAGATAAATGAATAAATGATAATAAATAGGAGATAAGGTAGGAACAGGGTTCTGCGACTCGCCATGAACCTCAACAGAAAACGGGACTTTTAGATACCTTGCTGTGTGGGCATTGAAATCTCCTTTACTTCCGTGCATGTATTTAATTCTATCTATTTTGTTTTGTTTGTTTTGTGTCTTCTTCTTCTTCTTCTTCTTTTTCTTCTTTTTTTGCTCTGTTTGTTTGGTTTGGTTTCTCGTTTATTTATTGTTTGGTTTATTTTTCCATCTTCTGCCGCTCTCTCTCTCCCTCCATCTCCCTCTCTCCTTCTACTTTCTTCTCGCTCTCCACCTCTCTCTCTCTCTCTCTCCAGCTCCCTATCTCCCTCTAACTTTCCTTTCTCTCCCTCCACCCCCTTACTCTTTATAGACTCCCTCCTTCCTCCTCTCCACTTCCCTCTCTCCCTTCACCTCTCCCTCTCCCTCTTTCCCCCCTCTCTCTCCTCCATCCCTCCACCTCCCTCTCTCCCTCTTCCTTCCCCCCCCCCTCTCTCTCTCTCTCCCTGTCCTTGCCACACGCAGAGAGGAAGTCATCCACATGAGCAAAATAAACGCAATTACAAAGTGGTTTAAAATACACGTGATTCAACGCTTAGCGAACCGACCACAGGATGTCCGCGGTCTGTCTATAACTCTCACTTTTTTTTGCTATTTTTTAATTTTTTTAATCTATTTTCTCTCACTTCTTTTGTTATCATTATTTTTTTGGATATCTATTTTCGTTTTTTTTGGGGGGGGAGGGGGGAGGGGGAGGGTATTCATTTTTAAAAGATATATATATATATATATATATATATATATATATATATATATATCTTTTATGCAATTTTGTGTGATATTATGGTTGCGAATATCATACGTGAATTATTATTTTTTGGAGTGTGTGATATTTTGGGTAAATTGAAGTATATGATTCATATCGTTATGTTCAAAGGAATATTTTGTCTATTCATTGTTTCTTCTGTTTTGTCATTAATGTATTTATCTCTTCCCATTTCTTCTCTTATTTTCTGCTCTATGTCTGCATATTTACATATCCGTGTGGACATGTAAACCGATGTCTGTATGGATGCGTGTGTGTATCTGTCCGTGTGCATTTGTATACGCGTGTCTCTGTCTATGTATACATCCATCTATTCAACTTTATCTTTAACTATATCTATCTATTTTCATTCATTCTCCCATCTAAATAGACAGCAAATCTTCCCTCCCAATAAAAAACAAAGGGAACAATAAATTAATGAAACGATTCGTAAAAAAACAAACAAATAAACAACCCAGAAAAGAAGACAGTCGCAATGCGCAAGATGTCCCTGCTTTGCATACAAGATTATCGTCTGCAACGGATCAAGCAACATTTACTTCTAGATGCCGAGTTTCACAGACAAAAATAAACACATAATAAAAGCGAAACAGGAACTAAAACAAAAATTCCACGCCCACAAGCAGATACGTACATATATATACTTACACCAAAACACGTACACACACATACGGAAGATGGGGGCACTTGCAACATCTTGTTAAATGCTTCGGAATAAATTTCGCATTTGTATTCCATTTAGCAGAAAAAAGGACATAATTTGCATATTTTACATTTTTTTCCGTTTGCATTTCACACATTTAAGCCATTAAAGAAAACGGGTATTTACTATTTCCCATATTCACTTCTCACACAAATTACACGTTTTGCTCTCTCAACTCACGCGTTTTGCTCATTACGCTCAATTTACGTAATTGGTACATGATGGCGGTGAAGATAAAAAAGGATGATAGATATGAAATAAAACGTAAGGGAAAAGGAGGAGAAAAAGGTGGAGAAGCATTTGGAGAAGGAGAACAAGGAAAATAACAAAGACGAAACAAGATGAAACCAAATAAGGAAACAGTAAAAAAAGGGAGAAAATCTATATCAAACAAACTAAAACCTAAATAAATAAACAAAACAAAAATCAGTCGCGCCCCCCAGACAAACACCTCCCCCCCATCCTCCCCTCCCCCTCCCACTACCCTTTCCCCCGTCCCCTCCCCCTACCCCATTCCCCTTCCCCTCCCCTCCCCCCCCTCCCCCTCCAAGTGTCGAGGCCGACCACCATGCGGACAGGTGGCTCCCTCACCGTCCCCAGCTGGTTAGACATCTTCATGCAAAGTCTTATTATTACGTAATTATTGTAAGGCAAAACGTACGTACGGACAGAGGCGGATGGACGTGTATAGGTATGGAGATATACGTACATGTGTAGATATTTAGGTACATGTAGGGGCTTGTATGTATATATGACATTTATAGAAGATACGAAGATACGAAACGCACATGTACATGTAGACTTAGATACAGACATACATATAGACACAGACATACACACACACACACACACACACACACACACACACACACACACACGTACACACACAAACACGTACACATACGCACACAAAGAACCACACAAAGAAACAGACACACACATACAATAAAATGCACACGCTCATTCGTGTAAACATCTTCAGGAAAATACTGGTTAACTTTAGGATTGAAGACACTATCATGATGAAAGCGTAAAGGGGGGGGGGGGTAGGACAGGGAAAGGGGGGGGATGTACTGAGAGGGAGAGTCGGTGAGAGAAAGAAGAATTGGATGGAGGGGGAGGAGGAGGAAGGAAAGGAGGAGGAGGAGGAGGTGGAGGAGGAGGAGGAGGAGGAGGAGGAGGAGGAGGAGGAGGAGGAGGAGGAGGAGGAGGAGAAGAAGAAGAAGAAGAAGAAGAAGAAGAAGAAGAAGGAGGAGGAGGCGGATGATGATGATGAGGAGGAGGAAGAGAAGGAGGAGGAGAAGGAGGTTGATGGTGATAATGATGATGATGATGATGAGGAGGAGGAAGAGGAGTAGAAGGAGGAGGAGGAGGAGGAGGAGGCGGAGGAGGAGGCGGATGATGATGATAATGATGATGAGGAAGAGGAAGAGGAGGAGGGAAGGAAAAGGAGGGAGAAGAGGAAGAGGAGTTAGGAAGAATGGAACAATAGAAGGAAGGAGGGAAGGAGGGAGGATAAGGCACTGAATCCCTGTATGTATTGACATAACGCGTGACGTCATTTGGCCGGATGGAATGTGGACTTCCCTAGAGAGTGTACGTGCGCGCCCGCGCGTGTGTATGTGTGTGTACATATATATATATATATATATATATATATATATATATATATATATATGTATATATATATATTATATATATATATATAGATAGATAGATAGATAGATATAGATATATAGATAGATAGATAGATATAGATATATAGATATAGACATATTTACATACACACACACACACACACACATATATATAGCTATGCATCTATATATATTTATCAATATCTTTATATCTTTATCTATATCTATCTATCTGTTTATCTATGTACCTATCCATCTACCTACCTAGCAACATATAACATATAACATATACATGCAATACATGTATTCATGCATGTGTGTCTTCTAGTACGTGCGCATGTATGTAACTGGCGCGAATGTGTTATGTACTAAAAGCCAATGAATCATACAAATAAATATTTATCCCAAAGAGCCCACAAGGCACACTGGACAAGCTGATAAATTCAGGAGACGATCGAGATATAAACGGATGGATTACTCATGATCACAGAAGTCGGGGCTGGATTGAGCTAGCCTGCTTAGCGTTCGGGGAAAAGGGCAGGTGTGTGTGTGTGTGTGTGAGAGAGAGAGGGAGGGAGGGAGGGAGGGAGGGAGGGAGGGAGGAGAGAGGGAGAGAGGGAGAGAGGGAGAGAGAGAGAGGGAGGGAGGGAGGGAGGGAGGGAGGGAGGGAGGGAGGGAGAGAGAGAGAGAGAGAGAGAGAGAGAGAGAGAGAGAGAGAGAGAGAGAGATTTGATTTGATTTGATTTGATAATATTTATTTACAGAACAGTGTACATGCCCTGTAAAAAGCCAGGGTAAGATGCTACCGCATCTATCCAACTGGCTATGCTTATATTTATGAAAAGGGCTATTAGTCAAACATTAGTTCTACATGCCTGAAGGGCTGTGTCATTATGCATACATTATTCACATATCATCTAGTTGGTAAAAAACCTTTTATATCCCGAGAGAGAGAGAGAGAGAGAGAGAGAGGGAGGGAGGGAGGGAGGGAGGGAGGGAGAGAGAGAGAGAGAGAGAGAGAGAGAGAGACAGAGAGAGAGAGAGGGAGAGAGGGAGAGAGGGAGAGAGGGAGAGAGAGAGAGAGAGAGAGAGAGAGAGAGGAGAGGGAGGGAGAGAGAGAGAGAGAGAGAGAGAGAGAGAGAGAGAGAGAGAGAGAGAGAGAGAGAGAGAGAGAGAGAGAGAGAGAGAGAGAGAGAGAGAAGAGAAAGGAGAGGGAGGGAGGAGGGAGGGAGGGAGAGAGAGAGAGAGAGAGAGAGAGAGAGAGAGAGAGAGAGAGAGAGAGAGAGAGAGAGAGAGAGAGAGAGAGAGAGAGAGAGTGAGTGTTTGTATCTACATCGGTCTATATCATGTGGATATAATATCTTATTGTGATATGTGTACTGTATGTATCATGTACACATTCGGTCTACATAAACACGAACAGACACACAAAAAAACATACACAGACACAGAAAACATACACAGACACAGAAAACATACACAGACACACAGAAAACATACACAGACACAGAAAACATACACAGACACACACAAGGATAGTCAAAGACACAAACACACACAAACAGACACACACACAGACACGACACCCCGCAAAACGTATGTAAAAATAGCATGCAGACGTAGGACAAATTTCCGCGAATTCCTGTGTAAAATATGATGCAAAACCACGATGGAAAACCCCGAATTTATCGTCTAATTCTTTCATAAACACCAAATGCAAAAGAAAATGAAAAAGACGAAGCTAATAAGACGTTCTTAACTATACCAAAATATAGAAAAAAAAATATACGTTCACACTTTTTTTTTGCTCTCTCTCAATCGTACCTGCTTTTCCACTGAATAAAATCTATTTCACTTTCTTGTGGAGATTCCTGCCCCTTGGCTCGTGACGTCATCAAGTCCGTCACGACACAGACGCAGTGTCGTTAGGGCGACTGTCCGAAGGGTTAGCGTGGCATTTTGACCCATATCGCTACCAAGTGCCACTTATTCCCGTATCTACCATGCTATCACGCCCTAAATCCTTGTGTGTGCGTGAGCGTGTGTACGTGTGTACACGTGCTTCTGCATGTGCGTATGTCGGCGTGCAGGTGTTATTGCATGTACGTCTATGTGCGGGTGTTGCATCGCGTTCGTGTACGTGAATGTGTATCTTTTTATGTGCGTGTGCATGTGTGTGCGTCTGTATGCGTTCGTGTGAGTGTCATACATACCGTGGTCGTTAGGTGTGTGTTCTTCGAGGTCGTTATAACTGGTGGTGTCGTCGTTGAGGTGGTCGCTGTGGTGACTTACGTCTCCAGCGGAATACATAACGCCTTTTTGGCAATGAGAGTTTGGCCCTTATGTCACTGAACGATAAGGGTCAAAAGGGGGAGCCCGACCGTGAGAGTCAGCACCCACGTCTGGCGACCTTCTCCTTAAGTCCGAAGTCGAGACGCGAATGTCCTCGTCTTCGAGAAAAAAAGAAGGGAAAAAGTCCAAGGAGTGACGTCTATCTCGCGGCCGACTCGGCGGGGCAAGGGAGCCGCTGGTTTCCCTTCCGAGAAAAGCGTTCGGCGCCGAGGGAGCTGAACTCGTTTCGTTTCAGCGAAGCGCTTCCCGGGACGGCTTTCCAGGAGGCCATAGACGGCAGGCCGGACCCCAGACACGTTCGGCCGCAGGGGGGGCGGGGGGAACGGCAGGGCGGGCCGGTAGGTCGACGAGGGAGGCAAGCAACGGCTAGCAACAGGCAGAGATTTCCGTCCTGGGCCTCCGCTGGTTCCGTCAGTTGCCCGGGACACCTGTGCCTGCTTCTGCTGCCGCCCCGGACCTCGTGGACGCCTCCTGCCGCTGGCCACGGCTGCCCCCAAGGACGCTCTGGCCTCAAGCGGGTCTTACGCGCTCTTACATCACGCGAATCTCGGAGCGGCCGCGGAGCACTGGATCGGCGTCGGCCCTCGCGCTCGCATTTTCTCCTCCTTCCCGGCCTCGAACTCTGCTTTGATTAACAGCCCGTCTCTCTTTCCCTCTGCTCTTACTTCCTATGGTCAAGGAATTCCCTCGCGCCACGCAACGGCACTCTGCGGCACACCCTTGGCACTGCGCTGAGGACGGAGACAGCGACCGCACTTTTCCGTCGCAGATACTCTCCCTGTCGCAGAAAATCATCCCAGGAGAGAAAGGCGAACACGTGAATATTATTCTTTAGCTAGAAAATTAAGACGGTAAAAAATTACATAGCAACAAATTCAATCAGTTGCCATGACGCTATAACGAGTTGCATAACCCCCCCGGTGCAACAGAGGCGAGCTTGTTCACACCTCTCCCGCCCACGACCACAGTCAAGACGACACTGAAGATGTTCTCGAATCTGACCTTCCCTTATACCTTCCCCGCTTCGGTTGCCAGCTACCTCATTTGCCATTTATTAATCGTTTTTTATGTCTATGTTTCCTCGTCTCGTTGTCCTTTTTTTATAATTCCTTTTCTTCACGACTTTGATAAAACAGATTACGAAGAAGAAATAATTATTGAGAATTATTCCTTGACTTGATGGCGAGATCTTAGAAGAGAGGAAAAGGAGATAATGATCTATAAATAATAAATTTTCGATATTAAGAAAAAACGAAGAACCAAGTAAAATAAAGATAAAGAAAGGAAGGAGGGAGACAGGGATAAAAGGAACATGAGAAGACAAGGGATATGAAGAATAAGAGGGAAAAGATAATAAGGGAAGGAACAGGGAAGATAAAGGATGATGATGATGATGATGATGATGATGATGATGATGATGATGATGATGATGATGATGATGATGATGATGTTGTTGATGATGATGATGATGATGATGATGATGATGATGATGATGATGATGATGATGATGATGTTGATGATGATGATGATGATGCTGATAATGATGATAGAAGATTAAAAAATCAAAGAAAAGAAGACAGAAAATAAAGAATCAACAAGAAATATAGAATAAATAGTGGAAATAACAAAAATAAAAACCCCAAGATCGAAAAGAAAAATAATAATAAAAAAAAGTGTCCGAAACCCAAGCCACGATCCGAACCCCAAAATCCCGTCTCCGAATATGGACTCGAGGCTTCATGAGATAACGAAGAAACCGAACGAAAAAAAAAAAAAAAAAATAGGTAGTGCAAATTAATGATAATTTCCAATAATTCTTGGTATTGTGTATCCCTGTCATTATGCTTGACAGGGCAACGAGGTCTGTTGGGGGCAAGGACGAAAGGGGGGCAAAAAAGGGGGAGAGAGGGGGGAGGAAGATGGAGGAAGGATTAAGGGGAAGAGTGGGGTGGGGGTAGGGGGTGGGGAGGGAGGGGGAAAGATGGAGGAAGGGGTAGGGGGGAAGAGTGGGTGGGGGGTGGGAGTAGGGGGTGGGGAGGGGGAGAGGGGAAAGATGGAGGAGAGGGGTAGGGGAAGAGTGGGTGGGGGGAGGGGGTGGGGAGGGAGGGGGAAAGATGGAGGAAGGGGTAGGGGGAAGAGTGGGTGGGGGGTGGGAGTAGGGGGGGGAGGGGGAGAGATGCAGGGAGGATGCTGGGCAGACAGAAGAGAATGGAGGGATGTGGATGTATCTCTCCATCTGTCTATCTTCGTGATGCAGACACATGCACGGTTTGTGTGTGTTTGTTTGTTTGTGTGTGCGTGTGAAATCGGAGAGAGAGAGAGAGAGAGAGAGTGAGAGAGAGAGAGAGAGAGAGAGAGAGAGAGAGAGAGAGAGAGAGAGAGAGAAAGAGAGAAAGACAGAGAGAGAGAGAGAGAGAGACAGAGAGAGACAGAGAGAGACAGAGAGAGACAGAGAGAGAAAGAGAAAGACAGAGACAGACAGAGAGCAAAATAGAGATGAAGACAGACAGAGATAAACAGACTGTATACAGAAATATAGCTAAATATAGAAAACAACAAACAGATATAAATAGACATAGAAACAGACAGACGCGTAGACAGACAAGACCAGATAATACCCATACAGACCGAGATCTACCCCCCCGCCCCCGCCCCCTCCTCCCCCCCTTCCTTGTCACTTTCCGCTTGAGGGAGCCCCCCCCCCCCCACTACCGGGTCCTCCAAGGGGAAACTATTATAAGTGGTAATTTCCCGTCTCGCCTCCACAGCTTCCTTATCCACTGGTCGGTTCGTCTTTTTAATAGTCTTCTTTATCCGATTCTCATTGTTTATTGCTTGTTGTGGCATTAGATTCGATATTTTGTGGTGTTTTCGGTGATTTTTTTGTTTGTTTGTTTTGTCTATATTTTCTGGGTGTGTTGAATAATGTTGTTTATTTTTTTTCTCTCCGCTTTCTCTTTGTAAGCAAGGATATGCATATCCGCACACACATACACATGCGGACACACACACGCACATACATACACAACGACACACACTCATACGCACAGTCAAACCCGCACACACACACACACACATACACACACACAACGGCACACACAAACCGACACACACAACGACACACAATCATACGCACACACAAATCCGACACACACACACACACACGCACACAAGCACATACGCAACGACACACAATCATACGCACAGTCAAACCCACACACACACACACACACGCACGCACACACAGTCATACGCACAGTCAAAACCACACACACACGCACACACAACCGCGTGTGTTTGCCCGGACCAAAGATTTTCCCAGGCGTACCATCAACTACATCTACCTGAAGCCCCTGCCGTTACGGTTGGTACCCCTGGTATCGTTTCAGCTCTCGTAACGTGCGAATTAAAAAAAAGAATAAAAAAAATAAAAAGACAAAAAAGAAAAAAAGAAAAAAAGAAAAATGAATAAGAACAAAGAAAAAAGAAGAAAGAAAAAAAGAAGAAAGAAAAAAAAAAGAAAAAGTAAATAGAGAGAAAAAGAAAAAGAAAAAGGGATAATGAAGATAAATGAAAACTGAAGAAAAAAGAAAAAAAAG
>NC_091589.1:8359651-8367192 GCF_042767895.1 Penaeus vannamei
CACCTCCACCACCCTCTCCCACCAACCCACCACACCGTCCCTACCACACCTTTCCCACCTCCACCACCACCCTACCCTCTCCCATCAACCCAACCACAATCTCTACCACACCTCCACCACCCCACCCTCTCCCACCAACCCAACCACAGTTCCTACCACACCTTTCCCACCTCCACCAACCCAACCACAATCCCTACCACACCTTTCCCACCTCCACCACCTTCTCCCACCCTCTCCCACCAACCCAACCACAGTCCCTACCACACCTTTCACCCCACCCACCACCGTTTTTACCACAGCCACAGCGGCTAGGTCTCCCACCAGCCCAGACCTCGAAGACCCAAAAGAAGTCGATTATACTGTGTCACAGGAATAAAGTGAAGTGTCGCGGTGCCAGTTTGACCTTTATGCTGGGCGAGGTGGGGGGGGGGAGGTCACTCGGCGTAGACAAGCGAACAAACAAACACGTATACAGGTGGATGGATGGATGTGGAGGGGGGGGGGCAAAGATAGGGATATATATGTACATACGTACATACAGATTATCCGAACAAACAAACACATATACAGGTGGATGGATGGATTTGGAGGGGCAAAAGACAGGGATATATATATATATATATATATATACGTACATACAGATTATCCGAGTAAACAAACATACATATACAGGTGGATGGAGGGGGTGGGGGGGGGGGGTGGGGGTTGGGGGGGGGCAAAGACAGGGATACATACATACGTACAGATTATCCGATATAAAAGCATGATAACAACAATGAAAATACAGGACACACGGGATAAATCCATCCCCTTAAAGATTAAAAAAAAAAAACAAATAAAATAAAAACACGGATAAAACACGCACACAAACACAGACATACGCACACACGCAAACCGAATCATCCCACACACAAACACACACACACAAACAAACAACAAACACGAAACAAAATAAACAACAAAAAAAAACAAAAAAAGCACCACAACATCACACCTTCTTAACAACAACAACAACAACGACAACAACAACAACATAGATCGCATGGACATTCTTCTGACAAATACATTTAGTGAAAGTTTCAGACGTAAAAACTGACCATCTCCCGCAATGGCGCGAACTGTCGCAGGGAAAAGGCGATGCTGAAAACTTGTTTGTCTCTGCTCCTGCTGGCTACAGTGTTACAGTGCGGGTATGGTGGTACAGTGTCGTGGTGTTATAGTGTGGGTATGGTGTTATAGTGTAGGGATGGTGTTATAGTGTGAGTATGGTGGTACAGTGTCATGGTGTTATGGTGTGGGTATGGTGTTATGGTGTGGGTATGGTGTTACAGTGCCATGGTGTTATAGTGTGGGTATGGTGTTATGGTGTGGGTATGGTGTTATAGTGTAGGGATGGTGTTCTAGTGTGGATATGGTGTTACAGTGCCATGGTGTTACAGTGTGGGTATGGTGTTATAGTGTGGGTATAGTGTTACATCGTAGGGATCGTGTTACAGTGTCATGGTGTTATAGTGTAGGGATGGTGTTGCAGTGAAGGGATGGTGTTATAGTGTAGAGATGGTGTTGCAGTGCAGGGATTACGTTACAGTGATGGTGTTAGAATACTGTAGAACAGACATTAACAGTGTAGGAATGGTGTTAAAGTAACGGTGATGCATGGAAAGTATGGTGATGTAACCTACGTATTCCGATGGTGTTAAAGTGTACAGATAATACAATAATATTGTTAGAAGGGAGTGTTATGGTGTTCTGACGGTGTTTCAGCCCGAGGATGGTGTTACGACAGTGTTATGTCTACAGTGCCGCGATGACTTTGCAATATAGAGATGCTTTCCAAGTGCTGCATTGATATCAAACCGATATAGTGAAATTACAGCGCAGTTATGTTGTCGCGGGAAGTGAAATTGTTTCAGTGTAGCAACGGTGATATGGTGACGGTGTGCCGATGTTGTGTCTCTGTGCCATTACGGTGATAGTGAGGCTGCAGTAATGATTATATATTATACGTTATTATTTCATAAAGCGTGTGATTATCTAATTTTTACTATAGAAACCCCAGTGTCACAGTACGTATGTATGGATGGATGGATGTATATATATATATATATATATATATATATATATATATATATATATATATATATATATATATATATATATATATATATATATATACATATATATATATATATATATATATATATATATATATATATATATATACATATATATATATAATATATATATATATATATATATATATATATATATATATATATATATATATATATATATATATATATATTTATATTTATATATACATATACATATATATATATATATATATATATAGATATATATATATATATATATATATATATATGTATGTATATATATATATATATATATATATATATATATATATATATATATATATATATATATATATATATATATATATATATATATATATATATAGATAGATAGATAGAGAGAGAGATAGAGAGAGAGAGAGAGAGAGAGAGAGAGAGAGAGAGAGAGAGAGAGAAAGAGAGAAAGAGAGAGAGAAAGAGAGAGATAAATAGATAGATGGATGTATGTATATGCAGGTATGTATGTACTTACGTATTCATGTATGTCTATGTGAGACACATGTACATATTCATAACAAAAAGACACGAAATAACATCATACAAAACCATTTCTCTCCCTCAGGCGCTTCCCTCCAGACAGACAGGCCTTTTCCTGCTGGCCCTTCCTCCTTCCCTCCCTCCCTCCCTCCCACCCTCCGCACCCCAGCCTCATTCCTTCCTTCCTTCCCTCTCTCTCTCCCTCCCTCCCTCCCTCCCTCCCTCCCTCCCTCCCTCTCTCCTTCTCTCCCTCCCTCCCTCCCTCCCTCTCTCCTTCTCTCCCTCCTACCTCCCTCCCTCCCTCTCTCCCTCCCTCCCACCCTCCGCACCCCAGCCTCATTCCTTCCTTCCTTCCCTCTCTCTCTCCTCCCTCCCTCCCTCCCTCCCTCCCTCTCTAGTTCTCTCCCTCCTCCCTATCTTTCTCCATCTCACCCTTCACCCCCCAGCCCCCTTCCTTCCTTCCTTCCCTCCTTCCCACCCTCCACCCCCCAGCCTCCCTCCCTCCTTCCTTCCCTCCCTCCCTCCCTCCCTCCCTCCCTCCCTCCCTCCCTCCGCCCTTTCTCCAACCTCCTCCCACCTCCCACCCATAGGCTGACCTTGTATCGCGTGACCTTGATAGGTCATTCGAGCCGGGGTCACGTAGAGGTACATGGTTCACGTCACCTACAGTTGTTTGGGGTGGGGGGAGGGGGTAGGAGGGTGAGAGGATGGGAGGGGGAGGGGGAAGGAGGGAGAAGGGGGCGTTTGGGTGGGTGGTTGGAAGGAAGGGGGAGAGGGAGGGGTGGAGGGAGGGGTGGAGGGAGGGTGTGGGCGAGAGGGAGTTGGAAGGGAGGGGTAGAGGGGGAAGGGAGGGGATTTTGGAAGGGAAGGGAAGGTAGGAAGGGGAGAGGGGGAGGAGGAAGAGGGTGTAGAATAGGGGAGAGAAAGATAGGGAAAGGACGATGGGAGGGGGTGTAGGGTGAGGGAAAGGTGGGGGGAGTGGGGATGAAAAGATATAGGGTGAGGAAATGTGGAAAAGAGAAAAGAAAAAGGAGAGAGGAGAGAAGAGACAGGGGAACAATAAGAGAGAGAAAAGAGATGAAAGAAGAGAGAAAGAGCAGAGAAGAGAGACAAGAGTCACGAAAGAAAGAGATGAGAGAAAGAGAGATGAGAGAAAGAGAGATGACAGAGACGAGTAAAGAGGAGAGTAGAGACAAGAGGAAGACGAGAAAGGAGGAAGAGATGTAGGGGTGAGAAGCGGGGTGGAGATTGGGGAGGGAGGTAAAGCAATAGAGATAGGAGGAGGGAGGGAGGGGGGGGGGGTAGTGGGCGTGTCCACCTTCTCTTTCGGTTCACTTGTTCAACATTTCCTAACGTTTTACAACTCTTCCTGGTTTGTCTGTCTGTCTGTATGTCCGTTCGTGTGTTTACGTGTCACTCAGCTTTCCTGTCTGTCTATCGGTCAGTCATCTATCTGTCTATTTCTCTTTCTATCTATCCGTCTACCTCTTTTTCTCTGTCTATGTACTTGTCTATCTGAATACAAATCAAATATTTATCTACCAATCCATCTGTCTACTTGTCTTTCTATCTATCCTGTACGACTGTCTATCTTCCAGTCTGTGTGTATATCTTCCTGTCTGTCTGTCTATCTTCCTTCCCTCCTGTCTATATTCCTGTCCGTCTGTCTATCTTCCTGTCTGTCTGTCTATCTTCCTTCCCTCCTGTCTATCTTCCTGTCCGCCTGTCTATCTTCCTGTCTGTCTGTCTATCTTCCTTCCCTCCTGTCTATCTTCCTGTCCGCCTGTCTATCTTCCTGTCTGTCTATCTTCCTTCCCTCCTGTCTATCTTCCTTCCCGCCTGTCTATCTTCCTTCCCGCCTGTCTATCTTCCTGTCTGTCCTTCTTCTTCCTTTGTCCTCTCCTTCCCCGAAAATCCTTGAGACAAACGAACCAAAAATGTTCGACAATTTTATCCCTTTTTTATCGAGCAATTTTCATTCCTTGTCGGTATAACTTTTTTTTTTTACTTTTTAAAAATTTCTAACCAGTTTAAACATGTTATTCTTCTTTATATAATGACAGTGTATTCATGGATCAAAAATGTTTGTGTGTTTTGTGTGTGTGTGTGTGTGTTTGTGTGTGTGTGTGTGTGTGTGTATGTGTGTGTGTGTGTATGTGTGTGTTTGTGTGTGTGTGTGTGTGTGTGTGTGTGTGTGTGTGTGTGTGTGTGTGTGTGTGTGTTTGTGTGTGTGTGTGTGTGTGTGTGAGTGGGGGGGGGGGGTTGATATATGCAAAGAGGAAGTTTAAACTCACCAAAGCAAATATTTAGATTTTTTTTGCCAAAGTCTTGTCGTATAAAATATATTTTCTGAGAATATATATCGCACATAGGACATAAGTTGTGTTAAAAAAATATCAGTCTTCCTGTCAAATATAAACGTCTTTATGTAAAAATTCCAAAATACTAAAGATGAATAAATTTGAAAATATAAAAAAAGTATTATTAAAGTTTCGCTTCCGTGGTTAATAAAGTCATATAATCTAGATAAATAGATAAATAGATAGATGAAGAAACACCCTTACATAGACGTCAACATATCCGATAGATGAATATTAACACGAAAAGGAAACCATAAAAAAAATAAATTGACTGACCAAACCTCCCCATAAGTTATAAAGACCACGCAAATTACCCTCGGAAATTGCCATAATTACCGTCATATCATTTTTATCTCTCTTTTTTAAGCAATTTTGATCACGTGTCACCGGCCAATCGCTTCCCGTGGACACACAAGGTCGAGTTTCCTTTTGGGTTTAACGGGTTTTCCGCCCTTACAGTCTCTAGTTACCGGGCGGAAGAAAGCATAAGGACATTTTTTTGTCACCTGATTTTCTATTTTATGTATATTTTCATGTTTACATATGCATGCGTAGCTGGGTGCTTGTGTGCGTGTGCTTGTAGTGCATCCGCGTGCATTTCCTGGTCGTGGTTGAAAGCATAATGGTGATAAAGTTAAAAGGTTATATAAGTGTAAAGAACTCGAGGCTGATTAGATATAACATGCAAGCACTTGTATTATCTCTTTATCTACTATTTTTCGTTGTTTTATATACGCATAGAGATACGCACACAGATATAGACAGACAGACATGCACATATAGATCCGCGCACATATACACAGACACACACACACACAAATACGCAAATATATACACTGACAGACAGACAAACACACAAACACATACACGACCCCCCTTTCTCTCTCTCTCTATCTGTCTCTCTCTCTCTCTCTCTCTCTCTCTCTCTCTCTCTCTCTCTCCCTCCTTCCCTCTCTCTCTCTCTCTCTGTCTCTCCCTCTCTCTCTCTCTCTCTGTCTCTCTCTCTCCCTCTCTCTTCTCTCTCTCTCTCTCTCTCTCTCACACATACACACCCTACACCCCCACCCCACCCCACCCCCACCCCCTCCACCCCACGACCATTCATACCACACCTGCCACCCAAGTGTCCACCTCCAAACCCCCCCACCAATTCCCCCCCCTCCCCCCCCAAATATAAACCTAAATATAAATAAATATAAATATAAACCTAAATATAAACCGATACGAGATTCTCGCGATAGACTCATTTGAGATCAATCACATTTTCGAAGCGCCATTCCCGAGTCGAAAGAGCCAATCAGGAATCAGTCGTAAAAGCTCGACGATTCGAAATGAGGTCATTTTAGCCGGCTGTCGAGGGAGGTCACAGCTGCGCGAGGGGGGTAGGGGGGTAGGAAAGGGGGGAGGAAGTACACTGTGAATGTCATGGAAGGGAGGGGAAGGAAGGAGGGAGAGGTGGGGGAGAAGAGAGGGGGAGGAGGATGGGGAGAGGTGGGGAGGAAGGGGGAAGGGGGGAGGGAAGGGAGGAAGGAGGGGGAAGGGAGAGGAGGGAAGAGAGGAGGAAAAAGGAAGAGGAAGGGGAGGGGAGGAAAAGGGAGGGGAGGATGGAGGAGAGGAAGGGAAGGAAAGGGAGGATGGGGAGGAGAAGGAAGAGGAAGGGGGTTAAGGAAGATGGGGGGAGGAGAGGAGAATGCGGAAGAAAGGAGTGGAGAAGGAGGGGTGAGGACAGGAGGATGGGGAGAACAGGGGAAGAGGAGGATGGGAAGAAGAGGGAGATGAAAAATAAGAAGAAAGAAAGGAGAAGAAGCAGAATAAAAAAACAGAAAGGAGAAGAAAGAAGAACCGAGATTATTTAACTTTGGCAGTGTCTTCCGTGATCCGATAACACAACATTTATTTATCTATTTATTTTCATTATTATTATTATTATTATTCTTTTTTTGGGGGGGGAGGTCACTTTGGGCCTTCGCTTATTCCTCTCTTAATTCTCACTATTCTCTTTCTTCCCTTTTTCTCTTCTGATTTTCTTCCCTTTCTTTTATTTCTGCTTTTTTTTATCGTGCTTTTTAATCTTTTTTGTCTTTTTCATTATCTCTCTAGTTCTCTTTCTCTCTTCCTTGTTTTCTTACCCTCCCTTTATTCCCATTTTCATTCTCTCTCCTGGTTTCTATCCCGCTGTTGTTTTTCCTCTGCCTTAATTCCCTTTATCCCTCTACTCCTTATTCCCCTCTTCGTAACTCTCTTCTCTCTTTTCCCTGATCATTATCATGGTCTCTCTTCTTCCCACTCTTTCTTTCCCCCTGTCTATCGTTTATTTCTATCTCCCTTCTTCTGTTCTTCTAGTTTTCAATCTCTCTCTTTTCTTCTTCTCCTATCTCTTTGTCACGCCCTACTCTTATTCCCCCTTCTCCTTATTCTTCTCCCTCTCTCCTGCTTCTCAGTCTTCTTATCTATCCCTCTCTTCTTCTTCTCAATATTCTAATCTATCCCTCTCTCCCTTTTATCTGTTATTTTCTCTCTCTCTTCTTTCTCGTTTTCCCCATCTCTCCTT